>NC_091328.1:2278084-2293084 GCF_038502225.1 Cherax quadricarinatus | reverse complement strand
CACTGCAATGGATCAGAGAATACCTGACAGGGAGGCAACAACGAGTCATGGTACGTAATGATGTATCACAGTGGGCACCTGTGACGAGCGGGGTCCCACAGGGGTCGGTCCTAGGACCAGTACTATTTTTGGTATATGTGAACGACATGACGGAAGGGTTAGACTCAGAAGTGTCCCTGTTTGCAGATGATGTGAAGTTAATGAGGAGAATTAAATCTGATGAGGACCAGGCAGGACTTCAAAGAGACCTGGACAGACTGGACACCTGGTCCAGCAAATGGCTTCTCGAATTTAATCCTGCCAAATGCAAAGTCATGAAGATAGGGGAAGGGCACAGAAGACCACAGACAGAGTATAGGCTAGGTGGCCAAAGACTGCAAACCTCACTCAAGGAGAAAGATCTTGGGGTGAGTATAACACCGAGCATGTCTCCGGAAGCACACATCAATCAGATAACTGCTGCAGCATATGGGCGCCTGGCAAACCTGAGAACAGCATTCCGATACCTTAGTAAGGAATCATTCAAGACACTGTACACCGTGTATGTCAGGCCCATACTGGAGTATGCAGCACCTGTTTGGAACCCGCACTTGATAAAGCACGTCAAGAAACTAGAGAAAGTACAAAGGTTTGCGACAAGGTTAGTTCCAGAGTTAAGGGGAATGTCCTATGAAGAAAGATTAAGGGAAATCGGCCTGACGACACTGGAGGACAGGAGGGTCAGGGGAGACATGATAACGACATATAAAATACTGCGTGGAATAGACAAGGTGGACAAAGACAGGATGTTCCAGGGAGGGGACACAGAAACAAGAGGCCACAGTTGGAAGTTGAAGACACAAATGAATCAGAGAGATAGTAGGAAGTATTTCTTCAGTCATAGAGTTGTAAGGCAGTGGAATAGCCTAGAAAATGACGTAGTGGAGGCAGGAACCATACACAGTTTTAAGATGAGGTTTGATAAAGCTCATGGAGCGGGGAGAGAGAGGGCCCAGTAGCAACCGGTGAAGAGGCGGGGCCAGGAGCTAAGACTCGACCCCTGCAACCACAAATAGGTGAGTACACACACTCACACACACACACACACACACAAACACACTCACACACACACACACACACACACTCACACACACACACACACACACACACACACACACACACACACACACACACACACACACACACACACACACACACACATACACACACACACACACACACACGCACACACACACACACACACACACACACACACACACATACACACACACACACACACACACACACACACACACAGTCATCACGGCTTTTAACAAAATCCGTGGTTGCTGCTGTGAGTGCTGGCACCAGCTCCCACTCTCCTCCCCTCTCTTTTTCCTCTCTTTCCCCTCTCTCCTCTTTCCCTTCCCTCCCTCTCTCCCTCTCTTTTCCCCTCTCTCCCTCTCTTTTCCCCTCTCTCCCTTTCTTTCCCCCCTCCCTCTCTTTCCTCCCTCTCGCTCTCTTTCCCCTCTCTCGCTCTCTCTCTTTCCTCTCTCTTGCTGTCTCTTCCACCGTGTCTCTTGTTCTTATCTTCTTTCTCTCACTTTCTTCCCTGTCTTTCTAAGTTTCTTTTCCCATGTTTCACGCTTCCCCCCCCCTCTCTCTGTAGCTTTCTTGCTAGCTCTTTTTCACCCTCTTTCACTCTCTCTTTACCTCTCTCTCTCTCTCTCTCTGTCTCTCTCTCTCTCTCTCTCTCTCTCTCTCTCTCTCTCTCACCCCTTTCCACCCTTATTTCCATTCTCCTCCCAGGTCTTCACCTCTCTCTCCCCAGGTCTTCCCCTCCCCAGGTCTTCCCCTCTCTCTCCTCAGGTCCTCCCCTCCCCAGGTCTTCCCCTCTCTCTCCCCAGGTCATCCCCTCCCCAGGTCTTCCCCTCTCTCTCCTCAGGTCCTCCCCTCCCCAGGTCTTCCCCTCTCTCACCCCAGGTCTTCCCCTCCCCAGGTCTTCCCCTCTCTCTCCCCAGGTCTTCCCCTCCCCAGGTCTTCCCCTCTCTCTCCCCAGGTCTTCCCCTCCCCAGGTCTTCCCCTCTCTCTCCTCATGTCGTCCCCTCCCCAGGTCTTCCCCTCTCTCTCCACAGGTCTTCCCCTCCCCAGGTCTTCCCCTCTCTCTCCCCAGGTCTTCCCCTCCCCAGGTCCTCCCCTCCCCAGGTCTTCCCCTCTCTCTCCTCAGGTCCTCCCCTCCCCAGGCCTTCCCCTCTCTCTCCTCAGGTCCTCCCCTCCCCAGGTCTTCCCCTCTCTCTCCCCAGGTCTTCCCCTCCCCAGGTCTTCCCCTCTCTCTCCCCAGGTCCGCCCCTCCCCAGGTCTTCCCCTCTCTCTCCCCAGGTCCTCCCCTCCCCAGGTCTTCCCCTCTCTCTCCCCAGGTCGTCCCCTCCCCAGGTCTTCCCCTCTCTCTCCTCAGGTCCTCCCCTCCCCAGGTCTTCCCCTCTCTCTCCCCAGGTCTTCCCCTCCCCAGGTCTTCCCCTCTCTCTCCCCAGGTCCTCCCCTCCCCAGGTCCTCCCCTCCCCAGGTCTTCCCCTCCCCAGGTCTTCCCCTCCCCAGGTCTTCCCCTCCCCAGGTCTTCCCCTCTCTCTCCCCAGGTCCTCCCCTCCCCAGGTCTTCCCCTCTCTCTCCCCAGGTCCTCCCCTCCCCAGGTCTTCCCCTCTCTCTCCCCAGGTCTTCCCCTCCCCAGGTCTTCCCCTCTCTCTCCTCAGGTCCTCCCCTCCCCAGGTCTTCCCCTCTCTCTCCCCAGGTCTTCCCCTCCCCAGGTCTTCCCCTCTCTCTCCCCAGGTCCTCCCCTCCCCAGGTCTTCCCCTCCCCAGGTCTTCCCCAACCTCGCCAGGTCTTCCCCAACCTCGCCAGGTCTTCCCCAACCTCGCCAGGTCTTCCCCAACCTCGCCAGGTCTTCCCCAACCTCGCCAGGTCTTCCCCAACCTCGCCAGGTCTTACCCAACCTCCCCAGGTCTTCCCCTCTCCTCCCCGCAGCACCTCCTCCTTGTTGTCAGTAAAAACAACCTCTCCACTGACCTGTGTTTCACTGCGTTTTTCACTGTTGAGCAGCGGCCTCCAGCGGCCTCCAGCGGCCTCCAGCGGCCTCCAGCGGCCTCCAGCGGCCTCCAGCGGCCTCCAGCGGCCTCCAGCGGCCTCCAGCGGCCTCCAGCGGCCTCCAGCGGCCTCCAGGCGCCTCCACAACCAGTTAGAGAATTAATGAAAACACTAACTTATTTTTCTAGCTGGGTGCCAGTCTCTTCTAGAGTGACTGTTGTGGTGCCAGTCTCTTCTAGAGTGACTGTTGTGGTGCCAGTCTCTTCTAGAGTGACTGTTGTGGTGCCAGTCTCTTCTAGAGTGACTGTTGTGGTGCCAGTCTCTTCTAGAGTGACTGTTGTGGTGCCAGTCTCTTCTAGAGTGACTGTTGTGGTGCCAGTCTCTTCTAGAGTGACTGTTGTGGTGCCAGTCTCTTCTAGAGTGACTGTTGTGGTGCCAGTCTCTTCTAGAGTGACTGTTGTGGTGCCAGTCTCTTCTAGAGTGACTGTTGTGGTGCCAGTCTCTTCTAGAGTGACTGTTGTGGTGCCAGTCTCTTCTAGAGTGACTGTTGTGGTGCCAGTCTCTTCTAGAGTGACTGTTGTGGTGCCAGTCTCTTCTAGAGTGACTGTTGTGGTGCCAGTCTCTTCTAGAGTGACTGTTGTGGTGCCAGTCTCTTCTAGAGTGACTGTTGTGGTGCCAGTCTCTTCTAGAGTGACTGTTGTGGTGCCAGTCTCTTCTAGAGTGACTGTTGGGGTGGCAGTCTCTTCTAGAGTGACTGTTGTGGTGCCAGTCTCTTCTAGAGTGACTGTTGTGGTGCCAGTCTCTTCTAGAGTGACTGTTGTGGTGCCAGTCTCTTCTAGAGTGACTGTTGTGGTGCCAGTCTCTTCTAGAGTGACTGTTGTGGTGCCAGTCTCTTCTAGAGTGACTGTTGGGGTGGCAGTCTCTTCTAGAGTGACTGTTGTGGTGCCAGTCTCTTCTAGAGTGACTGTTGGGTGCCAGTCTCTTCTAGAGTGACTGTTGTGGTGCCAGTCTCTTCTAGAGTGACTGTTGGGTGCCAGTCTCCTCTAGAGTGACTGTTGGGGTGCCAGTCTCTTCTAGAGTGACTGTTGGGGTGCCAGTCTCTTCTAGAGTGACTGTTGTGGTGCCAGTCTCTTCTAGAGTGACTCTTGTGGTGCCAGTCTCTTCTAGAGTGACTGTTGGGGTGGCAGTCTCTTCTAGAGTGACTGTTGTGGTGCCAGTCTCTTCTAGAGTGACTGTTGGGTGCCAGTCTCTTCTAGAGTGACTGTTGTGGTGCCAGTCTCTTCTAGAGTGACTGTTGGGTGCCAGTCTCCTCTAGAGTGACTGTTGGGGTGCCAGTCTCTTCTAGAGTGACTGTTGGGGTGCCAGTCTCTTCTAGAGTAACTGTTGTGGTGCCAGTCTCTTCTAGAGTGACTGTTGTGGTGCCAGTCTCTTCTAGAGTGACTGTTGGGGTGGCAGTCTCTTCTAGAGTGACTGTTGTGGTGCCAGTCTCTTCTAGAGTGACTGTTGGGTGCCAGTCTCTTCTAGAGTGACTGTTGGGGTGCCAGTCTCCTCTAGAGTGACTGTTGGGGTGCCAGTCTCTTCTAGAGTGACTGTTGTGGTGCCAGTCTCTTCTAGAGTGACTGTTGTGGTGCCAGTCTCTTCTAGAGTGACTGTTGGGGTGGCAGTCTCTTCTAGAGTGACTGTTGTGGTGCCAGTCTCTTCTAGAGTGACTGTTGGGTGCCAGTCTCTTCTAGAGTGACTGTTGGGGTGCCAGTCTCCTCTAGAGTGACTGTTGGGGTGCCAGTCTCTTCTAGAGTGACTGTTGGGGTGCCAGTCTCTTCTAGAGTGACTGTTGGGGTGCCAGTCTCTTCTAGAGTGACTGTTGGAGTGCCAGTCTCTTCTAGAGTGACTGTTGTGGTGCCAGTCTCTTCTAGAGTGACTGTTGGGGTGCCAGTCTCTTCTAGAGTGACTGTTGGGATGCCAGTCTCTTCTAGAGTGACTGTTGGGGTGCCAGTCTCTCCTAGAGTGACGGTTCGGGTGCCAGTCTCTTCTAGAGTGACTGTTGGGGTGTCAGTCTCTTCAAGAGTGACTGTTGGGGTGCCAGTCTCTTCTAGAGTGACTGTTAGGGTTGTAGCATGACAAGGGCTGATAGTGGCCCATCACGAAGGGCCTACCAGGCCGGGAGTTGTAGCATGACCAGGGCCGATAGTGGCCCATCACGAGGGGCCTACCAGGCCGGGAGATGTAGCATGACCAGGGCTGATAGTGGCCCATCACGAGGGGCCTATCAGGCCGGGGGTTGTAGCATGACCAGGGCTGATAGTGGCCCATCACGAGGGGCCTACCAGGCCGGGGGTTGTAGCATGACCAGGGCTGATAGTGGCCCATAACGAGGGGCCTACCAGGCCGGGGGTTGTAGCATGACCAGGGCTGATAGTGGCCCATCACGAGGGGCCTACCAGGCCGGGTGTTGTAGCATGACCAGGGCTGATAGTGGCCCATCACGAGGGGCCTACCAGGCCGGGGGTTGTAGCATGACCAGGGCTGATAGTGGCCCATCACGAGCTGCCTACCAGGCCGGGAGTTGTAGCATGACCAGGGCTGATAGTGGCCCATCACGAGGGGCCTACCAGGCCGGGGGTTGTAGCATGACCAGGGCTGATAGTGGCCCATCACGAGGGGCCTACCAGGCCGGGGATTGTAGCATGACCAGGGCTGATAGTGGCCCATCACGAGGGGTCTACCAGGCCGGGGGTTGCAGCATGACGGGGGTGGTGGTGTTGCAGCATGACGGGGGTGGTGGTGTTGTAGCATGACGAGGGTGGTGGTGTTGCAGCATGACGAGGGTCGTGGTGTTGCAGCATGACCAGGGCTGATAATGGACCATCACGAGGGGCCTACCAGGCCGTGGGTTGCAGCATGACGGGGGTGGTGGTGTTGCAGCATGACGGGAGTGGTAATGTTGCAGCATGACGGGGGTGGTGGTGTTGCAGCATGACGGGGGTGGTGGTGTTGTAGCATGACGGGGGTGGTGGTGTTGCAACATGACGGTGGTGGTGGTGTTGCAGCATGACGGGGGTGGTGGTGTTGCAGCATGACGGGGGTGGTGGTGTTGCAGCACGACGGGGGTGGTGGTGTTGCAGCATGACGGGAGTGGTGGTGTTGCAGCATGACGGGGGTGGTGGTGTTGCAGCATGACGGGGGTGGTGGTGTTGTAGCATGACGGGGGTGGTGGTGTTGGAGCATGACGGGGGTGGTGGTGTTGCAGCATGACGGGGGTGGTGGTGTTACAGCATGACGGGGGTGGTGGTGTTGCAGCATGACGGGGGAGGTGGTGTTGCAGAATGACGGGAGTGGTGGTGTTGCAGCATGACGGGGGTGGTGGTGTTGTAGCATGACGGGGGTGGTGGTGTTGCAGCAGGAGGGGGGTGGTGGTGTTGCAGCCTGACGGGGGGGGTGGTGTTGCAGCATGACGGGGGTGGTGGTGTTGTAGCATGACGGGGGTGGTGGTGTTGCAGCATGACGGGGGAGGTGGTGTTGCAGAATGACGGGGGTGGTGGTGTTGCAGCATGACGGGGGTGGTGGTGTTGTAGCATGACGGGGGTGGTGGTGTTGTAGCATGACGGGGGTGGTGGTGTTGCAGCATGACGGGGGTGGTGGTGTTGCAGCATGACGGGGGTGGTGGTGTTGTAGCATGACGGGGTTGGTGGTGTTGCAGCATGACGGGGGTGGTGGTGTTGCAGCATGACGGGGGTGGTGGTGTTGTAGCATGACGGGGGAGGTGGTGTTGCAGCATGACGGGGGTGGTGGTGTTGCAGCAAGACGGGGCTGGTGGTGTTATAGCATGGCGGGGGAGGTGGTGTTGCAGAATGACGGGGGTGGTTGTGTTGCAGCATGACCAGGGCTGATAGTGGCCCATCACGAGGGGCTTACCAGGCCGGGGGTTGCAGCATGACGGGTGTGGTGGTGTTGTAGCATGACGGGGGTGGTGGTATTGCAGCATGACGGGGTGGTGGTGTTGTAGCATGACGGGGGTGGTGGTGGTGTTGCAGCATGACGGGGGTGGTGGTGTTGCAGCATGAAGGGGTGGTGGTGTTGCAGCATGACGGGGGTGGTGGTGTTGCAGCATGACGGGGGTGGTGGTGTTGCAGCATGACGGGGGTGGTAGTGTTGCAGCATGACGGAGGTGGTGGTGTTGCAGCATGACGGGGGTGGTGGTGTTGCAGCATGACGGGGGTGGTGGTGTTGCAGCATGACGGGGGTGGTGGTGTTGCAGCATGACGGGGGTGGTGGTGTTGCAGCATGACGGGGGTGGTGGTGTTGCAGCATGACGGGGGTGGTAGTGTTGCAGCATGACGGGGGTGGTGGTGTTGCAGCATGACGGGGGTGGTGGTGTTGCAGCATGACGGGGGTGGTGGTGTTGCAGCATGACGGGGGTGGTGGTGTTGCAGCATGACGGGGGTGGTGGTGTTGCAGCATGACGGGGGTGGTGGTGTTGCAGCATGACGGGGGTGGTGGTGTTGCAGCATGACGAGGGTGGTGGTCTTGCAGCATGACGGGGGTGGTGGTGTTGCAGCATGACGGGGGTGGTAATGGTGCAGCATGACGGGGGTGCTGGTGTTGCAGCATAACGGGGTGGTGGTGTTGCATCATGTCGGGGGGTGGTTGTGTTGCAGCATGACGGGGGTGGTGGTGTTGCAGCATGACGGGGTGGTGGTGTTGCAGCATGACGGGGGTGGTGGTGTTGTAGCATGACAGGGTGGTGGTGTTGCAGCATGACGGGGGTGGTTGTGTTGCAGCATGACGGGGTGGTGGTGTTGCAGCATGACGGGGGTGGTGGTGTTGTAGAATGACAGGGTGGTGGTGTTGCAGCATGACAGGGGTGGTGGTTTTGCAGCATCAAGGGGGTGATGGTGTTGTAGCATGACGGGGGTGGTGGTGATGCAGCATGACGGGGGTGGTGGTGTTGCAGAATGACGGGGGTGGTGGTGTTGCAGCATGACGGGGTGGTGGTGTTGCAGCATGACGGGGCTGGTGGTGTTGCAGCATGACGGGGGTGGTGGTGTTGCAGCATGACCAGGGCTGATAGTGGCCCATCACGATGGGCCTACGAGGACGGGGGTTGCAGCATGACGGGGGTGGTGGTGTTGTAGCATGACGAGGGTGGTGGTGTTGCAGCATGAAGGGGATGTTGGTGTTGTAGCATGACGCGGGTGGTGGTGTTGCAGCATGACTGGGGTGGTGGTGATGCAGCATGACGGGGGTGGTGGTGTTGCAGCATGACGGGGGTGGTGGTGTTGCAGCATGACGGGGGTGGTGGTGTTGCAGCATGACGGGGTGGTGGTGTTGCAGCATGACGGAGGTGGTGGTGTTGCAGCATGAAGGGGGTGGTGGTGTTGCAGCATGACGGAGGGTGGTGTTGCAGCATGACGGGGGTGGTGGTGTTGCAGCATGATGGGGTGGTAGTGCTGCAGCATGCCGGGGGTGGTGGTGTTGCAGCATGACGGGGATGGTGGTGTTGCAGCATGACGGGGGTGGTGGTGTTGTAGCATGACGGGGGTGGTGGTGTTGCAGCATGACGGGGTGGTGGTGTTGCAGCATGACGGGGATGGTGGTGTTGCAGCATGACGAGGGTGGTGGTGTTGCAGTATGACGGGGGTGGTGGTGTTGCAGCATGACGGGAGTGGTGGTGTTGCAGCATGACGTGGGTGGTGGTGTTGCAGCATGACGGGGGTGCTGGTGTTGCAGCATGACGGGGGTGGTGGTGTTGGAGCATGTCGGGGGGTGGTGGTGTTGCAGCAAGCAAGACGGTGTGGTGGTGTTGCAGCATGACGGGGGTGGTGGTGTTGCAGCATGACAGGGGTGATGGCGTTGTAGCATGACGGGGTGGTGGTGTTGCAGCATGACGAGGGGAGGTGCTGTTGCAGCATGACGGGGGTGGTGGTGTTGCAGCATGACGGGGGTGGTGGTGTTGCAGCATGACGAGGGGAGGTGGTGTTGCAGCATTACGGGGGTGGTGGTGTTGCAGCATGACAGGGGTGATGGCGTTGTAGCATGACGGGGTGGTGGTGTTGCAGCATGACGAGGGGAGGTGCTGTTGCAGCATGACGGGGGTGGTGGTGTTGCAGCATGACGGGGGTGGTGGTGTTGCAGCATGACGAGGGGAGGTGGTGTTGCAGCATGACGGGGGTGGTGGTGTTGCAGCATGACGGGGGTGGTGGTGTTGCAGCATGACGGGGGTGGTGGTGTTGCAGCATGGCGGGGGAGGTGGTGTTGCAGAATGACGGGGGTGGTGGTGTTGCAGCATGACGGGTTATTGTTGTTGCAGCATGACGGGGGTGGTAATGTTGTAGCATGACTTGAGTGGTGGTGTTGCAGCATGACGGGGGTGGTGGTGTTGCTGCATGACGGGGGTGGTGGTGTTGTAGCATGACGGGGGTGGTGGTGTTGCAGCATGACGGGGGTGGTGGTGTTGCAGCATGACGGGGGTGGTGGCGTTGTAGCATGACGGGGGTGGTGGTGTTGCAGCATGACGAGGGGTGGTGGTGCTGCAGCATGACGGGGGTGGTGGTGTTGCAGCATGACGGGGGTGGTAGTGTTGTAGCATGACGGGGGTGGTGGTGTTGCAGCATGACGGGGGTGGTAGTGTTGTAGCATGACGGGGGTGGTGGTGTTGCAGCATGACGGGGGTGGTAGTGTTGTAGCATGACGGGGGTGGTGGTGTTGCAGCATGACGGGGGTGGTAGTGTTGTAGCATGACGGGGGTGGTGGTGTTGCAGCATGACGGGGGTGGTAGTGTTGTAGCATGACGGGGGTGGTGGTTTTGCAGCATGACGGGAGTGGAGGTGTTGCAGCATGACGGGGGTGGTGGTGTTGCAGCATGACGGGGGTGGTAGTGTTGTAGCATGACGAGGGGTGGTGGTGTTGCAACATGAAGGGGGTGATAGTGTTGCAGCATGAAGGGGGTGGTGATGTTGCAGCATGAAGTGGGTGATGGTGTTGCAGCATGACGGGGGTGGTGGTGTTGCAGCATGACGGGGGTGGTTGTGTTGCAGCATGACGGGGGTGGTGGTGTTGCAGCATCACGGGGGTGGTTGTGTTGCAGCATGACGGGGGTGATGGTGTTGCAGCATGACGGGGGTGGTGGTGTTGCAGCATGACGGGGGTGGTTGTGTTGCAGCATGATGGGGGTGGTGGTGAAGCAGCATGACAGGGTGGTGGTGGTGTTGCAGCATGAAGGGGGTGGTGGTGTTGCAGCATGACGGGGGTGGTTGTGTTGCAGCATGACGGGGGTGGTGGTGCAGCAGCATGACGGGGTGGTTGTGTTGCAGCATGATGGGGGTTGTGGTGTTGCAGCATGACGGGGGTGGTTGTGTTGCAGCATGATGGGAGTGGTGGTGTTGCAGCATGACAGGGGGGTGGTGGTGTTGCAGCATGAAGGGGGTGGTGGTGGTGCAGCATGACACTGTGCACATTCGTGCACAGTGTCACACTGGGTCCCCCGTGCACAGTGTCACACTGGGTCTCGGGTGCACAGTGTCACACTGGGTCCCAGGTGCACAGTGTCACACTGGGTCCCTGTGCACAGTGACACACTAAGTCCCGGGTGCACAGTGTCACACTGGGTCCCGGGTGCACAGTGTCACACTGGTTCCATTGTGCACAGTGTCACACTGGGTCCCAGGTGCACAGTGTCACACTGGGTCCTAAGTGCACAGTGTCACACTGGGTCCCAGGTGCACAGTGTCACACTGGGTCCTAAGTGCACAGTGTCACACTGGGTCCCAGGTGCACAGTGTCACACTGGGTCGCAGGTGCACAGTATCACACTGGGTCTCGGGTGCACAGTGTCACACTGGGTCCCGGGTGTACAATGTCACACTGGGTCCCGGGTGCACAGTGTCACACTGGGTAGGGAGTGCACAGTGTCACACTGGGTCCCAGGAGCACAGTGTCACACTGGGTTTCGGGTGCACAGTGTCACACTGGGTCCCGGGTGCACAGTGTCACACTGGTTCCCGGGTGCACAGTGCCACTCTGGGTCCCGGGTGCACAGTGTCACACTGGGTCCCGGGTGCACAGCGTCTCACATGTTCCCGGGTGCACAGTGTCACACTGGGTCCCGGGTACACAGTGTCACACTGGGTTCCTAGTGCACAGTGTCACACTGGGCCCCGGGTGCCCAGTATCACACTGGATCCCTGGTACACAGTGTCACATTGGGTCCCGGGTACACTGTATCACACTGGGTCCCGGGTACACAGTGCCACATTGGGTCCCGGGTACACAGTGTCACACTGGGTCCCGGGTACACAGTGTCACACTGAGTCCCGGGTACACAGTGTAACACTGGGTCTCGGGTACACAGTGTCACACTGGGCCCCGGGTACACAGTGTCACATTGGGTCCCAGGTACACAGTATCACACTGGGTCCCGGGTACATAGTGTCACATTGGGTCCCGGGTACACAGTGTCACACTGGGTCCCGGGTACATAGTGTCATACTGGGCCCCGGGTACACAGTGTCACATTGGGTCCCGGGTACACAGTATCACACTGGGTCCCGGATACACAGTGTCACATTGGGTCCCGGGTGCACAGTATCACACTGGATCCCGGGTACACAGTGTCACACTGGGTCCCGGGTACACAGTGTCACACTGGGCCCCGGGTACACAGTGTCACATTGTGTCCCGGGTACACAGTGTCACACTGGGTCCCGGGTGCACAGCGTCACACTGGTTCCAGGGTACACAGTGTCACATTGGGTCCTAGGTACACAGTATCACACTGGGTCCCGGGTACACAGTGTCACATTGGGTCCCGGGTTCACAGTGTCACACTGGGTCCCAGGTACACAGTGTCACACTGGGTCCCGTGTGCACAGTGTCACACTGGATCCCGGGTACACAGTGTCACACTGGGCCCCGGGTAAATAGTGTCACACTGGGTCCCGGGTGCACAGTATCACACTGGATCCCGGGTACAGAGTGTCACACTCGGTCCCGAGTACACAGTGTCACATTGGGTCCCGGGTACACAGTGTCACACTGGGTCCCGGGTGCACAGTGTCACACTGGGTCCCGGGTACACAGTGTCACATTGGGTCACGGGTACACAGTGTCACACTGGGTCCCGGGTGCACAGTGTCACACTGGGTCCCGGGTACACAGTGTCACATTGGGTCCCGGGTACACAGTGTCACACTGGGTCCCGGGTACACAGTGTCACACTGGGTACCGGGTGCACAGTGTCACACTGGGTCCCGGATCCACAGTGTCACATTGGGTCCCGGGTACACAGTGTCACACTGGGTCCCGGGTGCACAGTGTCACACTGGATCCCGGGTACACAGTGTCACACTGGGTCCCGGGTACACAATGTCACACTGGGTCCCGGGTACACAGTGTCACACTGGGTCCCGGGTGCACAGTGTCACACTGTGTCCCGGATGCACAGTGTCACACTGGGTCCCGGGTACACAGTGTCACACTGGGTCCCGGGTACACAGTGTCACATTGGGTCCCAGGTACACAGTGTCACACTGGGTCCCGGGTGCACAGTGTCACACTGGGTCCCGGGTGCACAGTGTCACACTGGGTCCCGGGTGCACAGTGTCACACTGGGTCCCGGGTGCACAGTGTCACACTGGGTCCCGGGTGCACAGTGTCACACTGGGTCCCGGGTGCACAGTGTCACACTGGGTCCCGGGTGCACAGTGTCACACTGGGTCCCGGGTGCACAGTGTTACACTGGGTCCCGGGTGCACAGTGTCACACTGGGTCCCGGGTGCACAGTGTCACACTGGGACCGGGTACACAGTGTCACACTGGGTCCCGGGTACACAGTGTCACACTGGGTCCCTGGTGCACAGTGTCACACTTGGTCCCGGGTGAACAGTGTCACACTGGGTCCCGGGTGCACAGTGTCACACTGGGTCCTGGGTACATAGTGTCACACTGGGTCCCGGATACACAGTGTCACACTGGGTCCCGGGTGCACAGTGTCACACTGGGTCCCGGGTACACAGTATCACACTGGGTCCCGGGTGCACAGTGTCACACTGGGTCCCGGGTGCACAGTGTCACACTGGGTCCCGGGTGCACAGTGTCACACTGGGTCCCGGGTGCACAGTGTCACACTGGGTCCCGGGTGCACAGTTTCACACTGGGTCCCGGGTGCACAGTGTCACACTGGGTCCCGGGTGCACAGTGTCACACTGGGTCCCGGGTACACAGTGTCGCACTGGGTCCCGGGTGCACAGTGTCACACTGGGACCGGGTACACAGTGTCACACTGGGTCCCGGGTACACAGTGTCACACTGGGTCCCGGGTACACAGTGTCACACTTGGTCCCGGGTACACAGTGTCACACTGGGTCCCGGGTGCACAGTGTCACACTTGGTCCCGGGTGCACAGTGTCACACTGGGTCCCGGGTGCACAGTGTCACACTGGGTCCCAGGTACACAGTGTCGCACTGGGTCCCGGGTACACAGTGTCACACTGGGTCCCGTGTGCACAGTGTCACACTGGGTCCCGGGTACACAGTATCACACTTGGTCCCGGGTGCACAGTGTCACACTGGGTCCCGGGTGCACAGTGTCACACTGGGTCCCGGGTGCACAGTATCACACTGGGTCCCGGGTTCACAGTGTCACACTGGGTCCCGGGTACACAGTGTCACACTGGGTCCCGGGTGCACAGTGTCACACTGGGTCCCGGGTTCACAGTGTTACACTGGGTCCCGGGTACACAGTGTCACACTGGGTCCCGGGTTCACAGTGTTACACTGGGTCCCGGGTACACAGTGTCACACTGGGTCCCGGGTACACAGTGTCACACTGGGTCCCGGGTACACAGTGTCACACTGGGTCCCGGGTTCACAGTGTTACACTGGGTCCCGGGTGCACAGTGTCACACTGGGTCCCGGGTGCACAGTGTCACACTGGGTCCCGGGTTCTGGCCTCTTTGTGAAGAAGTCATTGTTGCTGAGTGATGTTCCTGAGGGGGGAAGAGGAGGGGGAGGGGGCGGTGGCAGTAGTGGTGGTAGCTGTGGTAGCTCTAGTGGTAGTAGTGGTGGTAGTAGTGGTGTTAGTAGTGGTGGTAGTAGTGGTGGTACCTGTGGTAGTGGCAGTGGTGGTAGTGGGGGCAGTTGTGGTAGTGATGGCAGTTGTGGTAGTTGTGGTAGTGGTGGTATTGGTGGTGGTTGTGGCGGTGGTTGTAGTGGTGGTAGTAGTGGTAGTTGTGGTAATGGTGGTATTTGTGGTAGTGGTGGTAGTAGTTGTGGTAGTGGTGGTAGTTGCGGTAGTGGTGGTAGTTGTGGTAGTGGTGGTAGTAGTTGTGGTAATGGTGGTAGTTGTGGTGGTGGTAGTAGTTATGGTAGTTGTGGTAGTGGTGGTAGTTGTAGTGGTGGTAGCAGTTGTGGTAGTTGTGGTAGTAGTGGTAGTTGTGGTAGTGGTGGTAGTTGTGGTAGTTGTGGTAGAGGTGGTAGTGGTGGTAGTTGTGGTAGTGGTGGCAGTTGTGGTAGTGGTGGCAGTTGTGGTAGTTGTGGTAGTGGTGGTATTGGTGGTGGTTGTGGCAGTGGTGGTAGTGGTGGTAGTAGTTGTAGTTGCGGTGATGGTGGTAGTTGTGGTAGTGGTGGTAGTAGTTGTGGTAGTGGTGGTAGTTGTGGTAGTGGTGGTAGTAGTTGTGGAGTGGTGGTAGTTGTGGTAGTGGTGGTATTTGTGGTAGTGGTGGTAGCAATTGTGGTAGTTGTGGTAGTAGTGGTAGTTGTGGTAATGGTGGTAGTTGTGGTAGTGGTGGTAGTGGTTGTGGTAGTTGTTGTAGTTGTGGTAGTTGTGGTAGTGGTGGTAGTTGTGGTAGTGGTGGTAGTTGTGGTAGTGGTGGTAGTGGTGGTAGTTGTGGCAGTGGTGGTAGTGGTGGTAGTTGTGGTAGTGGTGGTAGTTGTGGTAGTCGTGGTAGT
>NC_091328.1:2265584-2273084 GCF_038502225.1 Cherax quadricarinatus | reverse complement strand
TGAGAGTGAAAGAGGGAGCAACTGCTTTAATTTATATATATATATATATATATATATATATATATATATATATATATATATATATATATATATATATATATATATATATATATATATATATATATATATATATATATATATATATATATATGTAAAAAACCACTGTGAAAGGATAGTGAAATTCAAAGCGCTTTCGTGACTTCTCACATTATCAAGGAACTATAAAGACAATACATCAAAGGAAGGCATATGAAGGGTCGAGAGCACACCTCAGCATCACATCCCACAACAAAGCAACACCTGATGCGCGACGACACCCGACTCATAAGAAAGGAGTGACTGACCTAGGATACAAGCAGTGACTGACCCATGATACAAGCAGTGACTGACCCATGATACAAGCAGTGACTGACCCAGGATACAAGCAGTGACTGACCCATGATACAAGCAGTGACTGACCCAGGATACAAGCAGTGACTGACCCATGATACAAGCAGTGACTGACCCAGGATACAAGCAGTGACTGACCCATGATACAAGCAGTGACTGACCCATGATACAAGCAGTGACTGACCCATGATACAAGCAGTGACTGACCTAGGATACAAGCAGTGACTGACCCAGGATACAAGGAGTGACTGACCTAGGATACAAGCAGTGACTGACCCAGGATACAAGCAGTGACTGACCTAGGATACAAGCAGTGACTGACCCAGGATACAAGCAGTGACTGACCCAGGATACAAGCAGTGACTGACCCAGGATACAAGCAGTGACTGACCTAGGATACAAGCAGTGACTGACCCAGGATACAAGCAGACTGACCCAGGATACAAGCAGGTGACTGACCCAGGATACAAGCAGTGACTGACCCAGGATACAAGCAGCGACTGACCCAGGATACAAGCAGTGACTGACCCAGGATACAAGCAGTGACTGACCCAGGATACAAGCAGCGATTGACCCAGGATACAAGCAGTGACTGACCCAGGATACAAGCAGTGACTGACCTAGGATACAAGCAGCGACTGACCCAGGATACAAGCAGTGACTGACCCATGATACAAGCAGTGACTGACCCAGGATACAAGCAGTGACTGACCCAGGATACAAGCAGTGACTGACCTAGGATACAAGCAGCGACTGACCTAGGATACAAGCAGCGACTGACCCAGGATACAAACAGTGACTGATCCAGGATACAAGCAGTGACTGACCCAGGATACAAGCAGTGACTGACCCAGGATACAAGCAGTGACTGACCCAGGATACAAGCAGTGACTGACCCAGGATACAAGCAGTGACTGACCCAGGATGCAAGCAGTGACTGACCCAGGATACAAACAGTGACTGACCCAGGATACAAGCAGTGACTGACCCAGGATGCAAGCAGTGACTGACCCAGGATACAAGCAGTGACTGACCCTGGATACAAGCAGTGACTGACCCAGGATACAAGCAGTGACTGACCCAGGATACAAGCAGTGACTGGAGTCACTGGCTCCCTGCAGCCTGCAGTTGCTCGCAAAACTCTGCTTGAGAGTCAAGATGCCTGAGACTCCGGTCCAGCTGCCTCAGGTTATAATCTTGCCAACAAATTATATAGTTCCTGCAATATGTTCCTACCTTAATTAAGAGGCCAAACTTTCTAATTTTTGCAACTGTTTTTGGGTATATAAATAAACAAACAATAATATCTCTTGTTTTCTCAAAAGATCAGCTATTCATTGCTTTTTTATCTCTCTCTCTCTCTCTCTCTCTCTCTCTCTCTCTCTCTCTCTCTCTCTCTCTCTCTCTCTCTCTCTCTCTCTCTCTCTCTCTCTCTCTCTCTCTCTCTCTCCCTCTCTCTCTCTCTCTCTCTCTCTCTCTCTCTCTCTCTCTCACACACACACACACACACATACACACACACACACACACACACACACACAACACACACACACACACACCTCACACACACAACACACACACACACACACACGCACACACACACACACACACACACACACACACACACACACACACACACACACAGCAGTGTCTTCTTGGCGCTTCTATTTGCTTCCTTCCTACCTTCTGGCAGCAGTGACAACAGTGGACACTGCACACTCAGTGAAATATTGAGTAGATGTTGCAGGTGGGTACGCCAGGTGTCTGCCGTGGCAGCCAAGAAGTTCTTGGTCACTCCTGACACCAGGAAGTGTGTCTGCCACAGTCTGACACCAGGATGTGTGTCTGCCACAGTCTGACACCAGGAAGTGTCTGCTACAGTCTGACACCAGGAAGTGTGTCTGCTACAGTCTGACACCAGGAAGTGTGTCTGCCACAGTCTGACACCAGGAAGTGTGTCTGCTACAGTCTGACACCAGTAAGTGTGTCTGCTACAGTCTGACACCAGGAAGTGTGTCTGCCACAGTCTGACACCAGGAAGTGTGTCTGCTACAGTCTGACACCAGGAAGTGTGTCTGCTACAGTCTGACACCAGGAAGTGTGTCTGCTACAGTCTGACACCAGGAAGTATGTCTGCTACAGTCTGACACCAGGAAGTGTGTCTGCCACAGTCTGACACCAGGAAGTGTGTCTGCTACAGTCGACACTGGAAGTGTGTCTGCTACAGTCTGCCACCAGGAAGCGTGTCTGCTACAGTCTGACATCAGGAAGTGTGTCTGCCACAGTCTGACACCAGGAAGTGTGTCTGCTACAGTCTGACACCCAGGGAAGTGTGTCTGCTACAGTCTGACACCAGGAAGTGTGTCTGCTACAGTCTGACACCAGGAAGTGTGTCTGCCACAGTCTGACACCAGGAAGTGTGTCTGCCACAGTCTGACACCAGGAAGTGTGTCTGCTACAGTCTGACACCAGGAAGTGTGTCTGCTACAGTCTGACACCAGGAAGTGTGTCTGCTACAGTCTGACACCAGGAAGTGTGTCTGCCACAGTCTGACACCAGGAAGTGTGTCTGCCACAGTCTGACACCAATCATTACTATGGTTTAACTCACCAGAACTTTGTTTTAACTTATCAGAACTTTGGTTTAACTCACCAGAACTTTGTTTTAACTTATCAGAACTTTGTTTTAACTCACCAGAACTTTGTTTTAACTAATCAGAACCTTGTTTTAACTCTCCAGAACTTTGTTTTAAGTTCCCAAAACTTTGTATTAACTTTCCAGGACTTTGTTTAAATTTTCCAGAACTTTGTTTTAACTTTAATAACAGCAGCAACAACAGTAGCAGCAACAACAGTAGCAGCAACAACAGTAGCAGCAACAACAGTAGCAGCAACAACAGTAGCAGCAACAACAGTAGCAGCAACAACAGTAGCAGCAACAACAGTAGCAGCAACAACAGTAGCAGCAACAACAGTAGCAGCAACAACAGTAGCAGCAAAAACAGTAGCAGCAACAACAGTAGCAGCAACAACAGTAGCAGCAACAACAGTAGCAGCAACAACAGTAGTAGCAGCAAGAACAGTAGCAGCAACAACAGTAGCAGCAACAACAGCAGTAGCAGCAACAACAGTAGCAGCAACAACAGTAGCAGCAACAACAGTAGCAGCAACAATAGTAGTAGCAGCAACAACAGTAGCAGCAACAACAGTAGTAGCAACAACAATAGTAGCAACAACAACAGCAGTAGCAGCAACAACAGTAGCAGCAACAACAGTAGCAGCAACAACAGTAGCAGCAACAACAGTAGCAGCAACAACAGTAGCAGCAACAACAGTAGCAGCAACAACAGTGGCAGCAACAACAGTAGCAGCAACAACAGTAGCAGCAAAAACAGTAGCAGCAACAACAGTAGCAGCAACAACAGTAGCAGCAACAACAGTAGCAGCAAAAACAGTAGCAGCAACAACAGTAGCAGCAACAACAGTAGCAGCAACAACAGTAGCAGCAACAACAGTAGCAGCAACAACAGTAGCAGCAACAACAGTAGCAGCAACAACAGTAGCAGCAACAACAGTAGCAGCAACAACAGTAGCAGCAACAACAGTAGCAGCAACAACAGTAGCAGCAACAACAGTAGCAGCAACAACAGTAGCAGCAACAACAGTAGCAGCAAAAACAGTAGCAGCAACAACAGTAGCAGCAACAACAGTAGCAGCAACAACAGTAGCAGCAACAACAGTAGCAGCAACAGCAGTAGCAGCAACAACAGTGGCAGCAACAACAGTAGCAGCAACAACAGTAGCAGCAAAAACAGTAGCAGCAACAACAGTAGCAGCAACAACAGTAGCAGCAACAACAGTAGCAGCAACAACAGTAGCAGCAACAACAGTAGCAGCAACAACAGTAGCAGCAACAACAGTAGCAGCAACAACAGTAGCAGCAACAACAGTAGCAGCAACAACAGTAGCAGCAACAACAGTAGCAGCAACAACAGTAGCAGCAACAACAGTAGCAGCAACAACAGTAGCAGCAACAACAGTAGCAGCAACAACAGTAGCAGCAACAACAGTAGTAGCAACAACAGTAGTAGCAAAAACAGTAGTAGCAAAAACAGTAGCAACAACAACAGTAGCAGCAACAATAACAGTAGTAGCAGCAACAACAGTAGCAGCAACAATAGTAGTAGCAGCAACAACAGTAGCAGCAACAACAGTAGCAGCAACAACAGTAGCAGCAACAACAGTAGCAGCAACAACAGTAGCAGCAACAACAATAGCAGCAATAACAGCAGCAGCAACAACAACAACAACAACAATAACAGCAACAGTAGCAGCAACAACAATAGCAGCAATAACAGCAGCAGTAGCAAAAACAACAGGAGCAGTAGCAGCAACAGTAACAGCAGCAATAACAGTAGTAACTCCTGACTGTATCGAAGTTCACATAGACTCAGAAACAACACACAGCTTCACCTCTGTTAAACACTCTGCACACTGTTAGTACAATGTATTGTGTGTGTGTGTACTCACCTATTTGTGGTTGCAGGGGTCGAGTCATAGCTCCTGGCCCCGCCTCTTCACTGGTCGCTACTAGGTCACTCTCCCTGAACCATGAGATATATCGTACCTCTGCTTAAAGCTATGTATGGATCCTGCCTTCCACTTCCTAACTACTCTGTGGCTGAAGAAATACTTCCTAACATCTCTGTGATTCATCGGTGTCTTCAAATTCCAACTGTGTCCCCTTGTTGCTGTGTCCAGTCTCTGGAACATCCTGTCTTTGTCCACCTTGTCAATTCCTCTCAGTATTTTGTAAGTCGTTATCATGTTCCCCCTATCTCTCCTGTCCTCCAGTGTCGTCAGGTTGATTTCCCTTAACCTCTCCTCGTAGGACATACCTCTTAACTCTGAGACTAGTCTTGTTGCAAACCTTTGCACTTTCTCTAGTTTCTTTACATGCTTGGCTAGGTGTGGGTTCCAAACTGGTGCCGCATACTCCAATATGGGCCTAACGTACACAGTGTACAGGGTCCTGAACGACTCCTTATTAAGATGTCGGAATGCTGTTCTGAGGTTTGCCAGGCGCCCATATGCTGCAGCAGTTATTTGGTTGATGTGCGCTTCAGGAGATGTGCCTGGTGTTATACTCACCCCATGATCTTTTTTCTTGAGTGAGGTTTATAGTCTCTGCCCCCTAGACTGTACTCCGTCTGCGGTCTTCTTTGCCCTTCCCCAATCTTCATGACTTTGCACTTGGTGGGACTGAACTCCAGGAGCCAAATGCTGGACCAGGTCTGCAACCTGTCCAGATCCCTTTGTAGTTCTGCCTGGTCTTCGATCGAATGAATTCTTCTCATCAACTTCGTCATCTGTAAACAGTGACACCTCAGAGTTTATTCCTTCTGTCATGTCGTTCACAAATACCAGAAACAGCACTGGTCCTAGGACTGACCCCTGTGGGACCCCGCTGGTCACAGGTGCCCACTCTGGCACCTCGCCACGTACCATTACTCGCTGCTGTCTTCCTGACAAATATTCCCTGATCCATTGTAGTGCCTTCCCTGTTATCCCTGCTTGGTCCTCCAGTTTTTTCACTAATCTCTTGTGTGGTACTGTGTCAAACGCCTTATTGCATTCCAAGAAAATGCAATCCACCCACCCCTCTCTCTCTTGTCTTACTGCTGTCACCTTGTCATAGAACTCCAGTAGGTTTGTGACACAGGATTTCCCGTCCCTGAAACCATGTTGGGTGCTGTTGATGAGATCATTCCTTTCTAGGTGTTCCACCACTCTTCTCCTGATAATCTTCTCCATGACTTTGCATACTGTACATGTCAGTGACACTGGTCTGTAATTTAGTGCTTCATGTCTGTCTCCTTTTTTAAAGATTGGGACTACATTTGCTGTCTTCCATGCCTCAGGCAATCTCCCTGTTTCGATAGATGTATTGAATATTGTTGTTAGGGGTACACATAGCGCCTCTGCTCCCTCTCTCAGGACCCATGGAGAGATGTTATCTGGCCCCATTGCCTTTGAGGTATCTAGCTCACTCAGAAGCCTCTTCACTTCTTCCTCGGTTGTGTGTACCGTGTCCAGCACCTGGTGATGTGCCACACCTCTCCGTCCCTCTGGAGCCCCTGCTGTCTCCTCTGTGAACACTTCTTTGAATCTCTTGTTGAGTTCCTCACATACTTCACGGTCATTTCTTGTTGTCTCTCCTCCTTCCTTCCTTAGCCTGATTACCTGGTCCTTGACTGTTGTTTTCCTCCTGATGTGGCTGTATAACAGCTTCGAGTCAGATATGGCTTTCGCTGCTATGTCGTTTTCATATTGTCGTTGGGCCTCCCTCCTTATCTGTGCATATTCGTTTCAGGCTCTACGACTACTCTCCTTATTCTCCTGGGTCCTTTGCCTTCCATATTTCTTCCATTCCCTAGCACACTTGGTTTTTGCCTCCTTGCACCTTTGGGTGAACCATGGGCTCATCCTGGCTTTTTCATTATTCCTGTTTCCCTTGGGTACAAGCCTCTCTTCAGTCTCCTTGCACATTGTTGCTACAATTCCATCATCTCATTAACTGGCTTCCCTGCCAGTTCTCTGTCCCACTGAACCTCGTTCAGGAAGTTCCTCATTCTCGTGTAGTCCCCTTTCCTGTAGTTTGGTTTCATTTGTCCTGGCCTTCCTGCTTCCCCCTCCACTTGTAGCTCTACTGTGTATTCGAAGCTCAAAACCACATGATCGCTGGGCCTAAGGGGTCTTTCGTATGTGATGTCCTCAATATCTGCACTGCTCAAGGTAAATACTAAGTCCAGTCTTGCTGGCTCATACTCTCCTCTCTCTCTTGTAGTGTCCCTTACGTGTTGGTACATGAAGTTTTCCAGTACCACCTCCATCATCTTAGCCCTCCATGTATCTTGGCCCCCATGTGGCTCCAAGTTCTCCCAATCGATCTCCTTGTGGTTAAAGTCGCCCATGATCAGGAGCTTTGCCCTGCATGCATGAGCTCTTCTGGCCACTGCAGCCAGTGTGCCAACCATCGCTCTATTGCTCTCGTCATACTCATATGCCCTGGTCTCCTGCTGTTCTGTGGTGGGTTATACATCACTGCAAT
>NC_091328.1:2249270-2260484 GCF_038502225.1 Cherax quadricarinatus | reverse complement strand
GTGATAATCTTAATACACAATAAATAATAGCCAATAATCAACTTATGTTCAGCTTGAGAGCAAATTTCAAGAATAACTGAACTACTTCCTCCACCAATCAAAAATATTTATGGAGAAACTATATAAATACGTTTATTTAAATAAATTATGCGTTAAATTACGTCTTACTCTTCAAGACGTTGTGGAGATGCAGGATGTGGAGAATATTGTCTTTAAAAATTATAATTAATGTTTGAACTCCATCTTTTGGTGATAAAAAGCTGAAGGGAAAGTAGATAGAAGGAATAGATCTCTCTCACTCACTTTCTGCGTGTGTGTGTGTGTGTGTGTGTGTGTGTGTGTGTGTGTGTGTGTGTGTGTGTGTGTGTGTGTGTGTACTCAAGTAATTGTACTCACCTAATTGTAGTTGCAGTGGTCGAGACTCAGCTCCTGGCCCTGCCTCTTCACTGACCACTACTGGGTACTCCCTCCCCGTGTGTGTGTGTGTGTGTGTGTAAGTGTGTGTGTCAACACATTAAACACACAAGGAGAGCCTCAAACAGGACACGTATCCCACTGAACTATTGTAGATGTGCTTGTCAGTGCCGCTGATGGACGTAATTAAAACACTGGAAAAGGTCGGTGGCTGCATCAAACGAGGCCCCAAACATGGACTCGTTTATTGGCAAGGTAGTGTGTGCCGCGGCTCTCACTCTCGTTCTACCCTCATTGTATATTTCTCTCCATTTTTCAATTAGCTGAAATTTGTTTGTGTAGCTGTCAAAGCTGAAACAATGAGTGGGCGTGTTTATTGTTGCTGTGTTTTAAAATCTAAATTGGGTTTTTTTTAAGCATTTATAATGTGAATATTCATTAGTACAGCACCAGGTGGTTGACCGTGTTGGTGACAGCTGTTGTCTTACACACACACACACACACACACACACACACACACACACGCACGCAGGCTCAGGCAGGACTACAAGAGACCTGGACAGGCTACAAGCCGGTGCAGCAGCTGGCTCCTCTAATTTAACCCTACCAAATGCAAAATCATGAAGATCGGGGAAGGGCAAAGAAGACGGCAGACGGAGTATAGGCTAGGTGGCCAAAGGCTGCAAACCTCACTCAAGGAGAAATATATTGGGGTGAGTACAACACCGAGCATGTCTCCGGAAGCACACATCAACCAGATAACTGCTGCAGCATTTGGGCCCCTGGCAAACCTGAGAAAGCGTTCCGATACCTTAGTAAGGAATCGTTCAAGACACTGTACACCGTGTACGTCAGGCCCATACTGGAGTATGCAGCACCTGTTTGGAACCCACACTTGATCAAACACGTCAAGAAGTTAGAGAAAGTGCAAAGGTTTGCAACAAGGTTAGTTCCAGAGCTAAGGGAAATGTCCTACGAAGAAAGGTTAAGGGAAATCGGCCTGACGACACTGGAGGACAGGAGGGTTAGGGGAGACATGATAACGATATAGAAAATGCTGCGTGGAATAGACAAGGTGGACAGAGACAGGATGTTCCAGAGAGGGGACACAGAAACAAGAAGTCACAACTGGAAGTTGAAGACTC
Source organism: Cherax quadricarinatus (assembly GCF_038502225.1). NCBI lineage: Eukaryota > Metazoa > Arthropoda > Malacostraca > Decapoda > Parastacidae > Cherax > Cherax quadricarinatus. The sequence goes on along the minus strand of NC_091328.1, from coordinate 2,258,925 downwards.
AGATGAGTCAAAGGGGTGTTAGGAAGTATTTCTTCAGTCATAGAGTTGTCAGGCAGTGGTATAGCCTAGCAAGTGACGTAGTGGAAGCAGGAACCATACATAGCTTTAAGATGAGGTATGATAAAGCTCATGGAGCAGGGAGAGAGAGGACCTAGTAGCGACCACTGAAGAGGCGGGGCCAGGAGCTATGACTCGACCCCTGCAACCACAATTAGGTGAGCACACACACACATACATACATATATATATATATATATATATATATATATATATATATATATATATATATATATATAAATAAATAAATATATATATATATATATATATATATATATATATATATATATATATATATATATATATATATATATATATATATATATATATATATATATATATATATATATTTATTTTTATTATCACACTGGCCGATTCCCACCAAGGCAGGGTGGCCCGAAAAAGAAAAACTTTCACCATCATTCACTCCATCCCTGTCTTGCCAGAAGGGTGCTTTACACTACAGTTTTTAAACTGCAACATTAACACCTCTCCTTCAGAGTGCAGACACTGTACTTCCCATCTCCAGGACTCAAGTCCTGCCTGCCGGTTTCCCTGAACCCCTTCATAAATGTTACTTTGCTCACACTCCAACAGCACGTCAAGTATTAAAAACCATTCGTCTCCATTCACTCCTATCAAACACGCTCACGCAAGCCTGCTGGAAGTCCAAGCCCCTCGCACACAAAACCTCCTTTACCCTCTCCCTCCAACCTTTCCTAGGCCGACCAATACCCCGCCTTCCTTCCACTATAGACTGATACACTCTTGAAGTCATTCTGTTTCGCTCCATTCTCTCTACATGTCCGAACCACCTCAACAACCCTTCCTCAGCCCTCTGGACAACAGTTTTGGTAATCCCGCACCTCCTCCTAACTTCCAAACTACGAATTCTCTGCATTATATTCACACCACACATTGCCCTCAGACATGACATCTCCACTGCCTCCAGCCTTCTCCTCGCTGCAACATTCATCACCCATGCTTCACACCCATATAAGAGTGTTGGTAAAACTATACTCTCATACATTCCACTCTTTGCCTCCAAGGACAAAGTTCTTTGTCTCCACAGACTCCTAAGTGCACCACTCACCCTTTTCCCATCATCAGTTCTATGATTCACCTCATCTTTCATAGACCCATCCGCTGACACGTCCACTCCCAAATATCTGAATACATTCACCTCCTCCATACTCTCTCCCTCCAATCTGATATCCAATCTTTCATCACCTAATATTTTTGTTATCCTCATAACCTTACTCTTTCCTGTATTCACTTTTAATTTTCTTCTTTTGCACACCCTACCAAATTCATCCACCAATCTCTGCAACTTCTCTTCAGAATCTCCCGAGAGCACAGTGTCATCAGCAAAGAGCAACTGTGACAACTCCCACTTTATGTGTGATTCTTTATCTTTTAACTCCACGCCTCTTGTCAAGACCCTCGCATTTACTTCTCTTACAACCCCATCTATAAATATATTAAACAACCACGGTGACATCACACATCCTTGTCTAAGGCCTACTTTTACTGGGAAATAATTTCCCTCTTTCCTATGTACTCTAACTTGAGCCTCACTATCCTCGTAAAAACTCTTCACTGCTTTCAGTAACCTACCTCCTACACCATACACCTGCAACATCTGCCACATTGCCCCCCTATCCACCCTGTCATACGCCTTTTCCAAATCCATAAATGCCACAAAGACCTCTTTAGCCTTATCTAAATACTGTTCACTTACATGTTTCACTGTAAACACCTGGTCCACACACCCCCTACCTTTCCTAAAGCCTCCTTGTTCATCTGCTATCCTATTCGCAGTCTTACTTTTAATTCTTTCAATAATAACTCTACCATACACTTTACCAGGTATACTCAACAGACTTATCCCCCTATAATTTTTGCACTCTCTTTTGTCCCCTTTGTCTTTATACAAAGGAACTATGCATGCTCTCTGCCAATCCCTAGGTACCTTACCCTCTTCCATACATTTATTAAATAATTGCACCAACCACTCCAAAACTATATCCCCACCTGCTTTTAACATTTCTATCTTTATCCCATCAATCCCGGCTGCCTTACCCCCTTTCATTTTACCTACTGCCTCACGAACTTGCCCCACACTCACAACTGGCTCTTCCTCACTCCTACAAGATGTTGTTCCTCCTTGCCCTATACACGAAATCACAGCTTCCCTATCTTCATCAACATTTAACAATTCCTCAAAATATTCCCTCCATCTTCCCAATACCTCTAACTCTCCTCTCCTATTTTTAACTGACAAATCCATTTGTTCTCTAGGCTTCCTTAACTTGTTAATCTCACTCCAAAACTTTTTCTTATTTTCAACAAAATTTGTTGATAACATCTCACCCACTCTCTCATTTGCTCTCTTTTTACATTGCTTCACAACTCTCTTAACCTCTCTCTTTTTCTCCATATACTCTTCCCTCCTTGCATCACTTCTACTTTGCAAAAACTTCTCATTTGCTAACTTTTTCTCCCTTACTACTCTCTTTACATCATCATTCCACCAATCGCTCCTCTTCCCCCCCGCACCCATTTTCCTGTAACCACAAACTTCTGCTGAACACTCTAACACTACATTTTTAAACCTACCCCATACCTTTTCGACCCCATTGCCTATGCTCTCATTAGCCCATCTATCCTCCAATAACTGTTTATATCTTTCCCTAACTGCCTCCTCTTTTAGTTTATAAACCTTTACCTCTCTCTTCCCTGATGCTTCTATTCTCCTTGTATCCCATCTACCTTTTACTCTCAGTGTAGCTACAACTAGAAAGTGATCTGATATATCTGTGGCCCCTCTATAAACATGTACATCCTGAAGTCTACTCAACAGTCTTTTATCTACCAATACATAATCCAACAAACTACTGTCATTTCGCCCTACATCATATCTTGTATACTTATTTATCCTCTTTTTCTTAAAATATGTATTACCTATAACTAAACCCCTTTCTATACAAAGTTCAATCAAAGGGCTCCCATTATCATTTACACCTGGCACCCCAAACTTACCTACCACACCCTCTCTAAAAGTTTCTCCTACTTTAGCATTCAGGTCCCCTACCACAATTACTCTCTCACTTGGTTCAAAGGCTCCTATACATTCACTTAACATCTCCCAAAATCTCTCTCTCTCCTCTACATTCCTCTCTTCTCCAGGTGCATACACGCTTATTATGACCCACTTCTCGCATCCAACCTTTACTTTAATCCACATAATTCTTGCATTTACACATTCATATTTATATATATATATATATTTATATATATATATATATATATATATATATATATATATATATATATATATATATATATATATATATATATATATATATTGAGAGTTTATATTAATGGTTATTTCCTGGAATAAATAATTCTTTATCACAGATGTACAGATAAAATATTATGAATATTATATACAAAAAATTGTAACTAACAACCGTGTGTGTTGATGCAATATATGGAGGGGAGGAAGGAGGGAAGGAGGGAGGGAAGGAGGGAAGGAGAGAAGAAAGGAGGGAAGGAGGGAGGGAAGGAGAGAAGAAAGGAGGGAAGGAGGGAAGGAAGGAGGAAAGGAAGGAGATGGAGGGAAGGAGGGAAGGAAGGAAGGAGGGAAGGAGGGAGGGAGGGAAAGAAGGAGGGAAGGAGGGAAGGAGGGAGGGAGGGAAGGAAGGAGAGAAGGAAGGAGGGAAGGAGGAAAGGAGGGAGGGAAGGAGGGAGGGAAGGAGGAAAGGAGGGAGGGAAGGAGGGAGGGAAGGAGGGAAGGAGGGAGGGAGGAAAGGAAGGAGGGAAGGAAGGAGGGAAGGAAGGAGGGAGGGAAGGAATAGGGAGGGAGGGTAGGAAGGAGGGAAGGAGGGAAGGATGGAGGGATGGAGGGAGGGAAGGAGGGAAGGAAGGAAGGAAGGAGGGAAGAAAGGAGGGAAGGAGGGAAGGAAGGAGGAAAGGAGGGAGGGAGGAAGGAAGGAGGAAAGGAGGGAGGGAGGTAAGGAAGGAGGGAAGGAGGGAGGGAGGGGAGGAAGGAAGGAGGGAAGGAGGGAAGGAAGGAAGGAGGGAAGGAGGGAGAGAGGGAAGAAAGGAGGGAAGGAGGGAGGGAAGGAGGGAGGGAAGGAGGGAAGGAAGGAGGGAAGAAAGGAGGGAAGTAAGGAGGGAGGGAAGGAAGGAGGGAAGGAAGGAGGGAGGGAAAGAAGGAGGGAAGGAGGGAGGGAAGGAGGGGGAAGGAGGGAAGGAAGGAGGGAAGGAAGGAGGGAGTGAAGGGAGGAGGAAGGGAGGGAAGTAAGGAGGGAAGGAGGGAGGGAAGGTGGGAAGGAAGGAGGGAATGAGGGTGGGATGGAGGGAGGGAAGGAAGGAGGGAAGGAGGGAGGGAAGGAGGGAAGGAAGGAGGGAAGGAGGAAGGGAAGGAGGGAGGACCGAGGGAAGGAAGGGGGAGGGAGGAAGGGAAGGAGGGAGGAGGGAGGGAAGGAAAGAGGGAGGGAGGGAAGGAGGGAGAACCGAGGGAAGGAAGGGGGTGAGGGAGGGAAGGAGGGAGGACGGAGGGACGGAAGGGGGAGGGAGGGAGGAAAGAAGAGAGGGAGGGAGGGAGGAAAAAAGGGAGGGAGGGAGGGAGGAAAGGATGGAGGGAGAGAAGAAGGGAGGAAGAGAGGGAGGGAGGGATGAAGGGAGGGAGGGAGGAAGGGAGGGAGGGAGGGACGGAAGTATGGAGGGAGGGAGGGAAGAAGGGAGGGAGGAAGGGAGGGAAATAATACATATGGTTGATGTTAAGGAAAGTTAGCCTGAGACAATATCCGGTTGCTCTCTTGATCAATGAGTCTGTTGGTGCAGTAAATTAGGTGTTATCAGTGTTCCAACTAGCAAAAAAAGAGATCCGTAATTAAATAAACTGATCTCACTGACATATATAGGTATTCGGTGCATAAGAGAATTTTGTAGAGCGTAATTTGTAGCACGGAGCTGTGACTCGACCCCTGCAACCACAGTTAGGTGAGTACACAGGTCCAGGAGCTGTGACTCGACCCCTGCAACCACAGTTAGGTGGGTATACAGGGCCAGGAGCTGTGAATCGACCCCTGCAACCACAGTTAGGTGGGTATACAGGGCCAGGAGCTGTGACTCGACCCCTGCAACCACAGTTAGGTGAGTACACAGGTCCAGGAGCTGTGAATCAACCCCTGCAACCACAATTAGGTGAGTTCGTCCGTTCTGGTGACATGGAATTTTAGCTTCTGTAGAGATGTTCTTGTCTTGGGAAGATTGACAAGGAGACAAGGAGACCACCAGAGACCACCAGGAGACCACCAGAGACCACCAGGAGACCACCAGAGACCACCAGGAGACCACCAGGAGACCACCAGGGACCACCAGGAGACCACCAGAGACCACCAGGAGACCACCAGAGACCACCAGGAGACTCATTTTTTTATCAGGTTCACCAGAGGTCGTGGGAAAGAATCCTAACTGAAGAGTTGTAACAAGTCACCTGCAGAGAAGGAACCAAGAGGGTTACCCTGGCAAGAGGTGTCGTGCATAAAACATCCAATAAGCAAGTGGAAATTGCCATCGGGATCAGCGAAGTCGAGCATAAGAGCTACAAGTAATGAGAATAGGGGAAAATGATCGCTGTCGTGGCCTACGTCTCACCTCTTGGCGCTATAAAAAGCTCCATCCTGTCACTTCATCTCCATATTGTTTCATACTATGGAACAATGCTCTTCTCCAGACTGAGGGACTGACCACCTCAAAACTTTAAGGGTGATGGACTGATTACATCGTCTTCAAGTATCTTCTGCTTCTATCAACTTTTCTGTACTTGACTGAAGAAGTCTACTGTGTAGGCGAAACGTTTCATAATAAAGATACCTAACTGTTGCATATGTGTCTTACCTAACAAAATCTTTTATGACGCCAAGCTACACACCTGAGGAACATATATATAGATCAATACATGAGAGAATATGGGTTCCAGGGATGTAAATGAAAATAAGGAAAGGGAGAGGAGCGAGAAAGGAATCTTAACTGGATTCTGTGAGAGTTACAACACGATCCTCACTACAGTGACTCACCTAATAAAAAGGGAGGCGAATGTAACAAAATAACTGAAGCTTGTATGTCAGTGAAATAAACACGAGCTGCGCCCTAGAGAAGTGCAAGCGCGAACAGGAATTCAAGAATGCATAATATCATTGTATACTTGAAGTACACTTATGTTCTTATACTAATATTGTCGATCTTGTAGGCTATGTTGGTCACTGCTGCTACACAGTAAGCGGGACAAGGCTAAAATTGTCTCTCTTGCGAGACTGCTAAGAGTGGACTTTCTTTCAGAATTACGTTACCATGTACCTGAAACAGCATTATTTACTCTGCACTACTCTCTGATCTATCCCTACCTCACTTGTAATATCTGTGCGTGGGGATGCACAGCACCAACTATCATAAAACCCGTGGCAACTGCAAAAATATCTACCTAGAATGATCACTGATCCAGGTTCTGTACAAGACACTCAGCATTCAGAGATTGGTCATACGTAAACTCCATCTCCATGGATATGCTGTACTTTTGTTAAGATTTATAGACTGAACACATCGACTCCAGGCTGAGGGACTGATTACCTCAAACTCCTCATCTTCCACCGTTTCTCTACATTGGACTGAAGAAGCCACTGACTGGCGAAACGTTTCCAGAAAGAAAGATACTCAAATGTTGTACATGTGTCTTATTTATTAACTTGTCGGCTATCCAGACCATTTATTCACATTCAGAAGCTTAAATTATACCCAAATACAAAGCATACACACTTACTGCCATGTATACCATATGTATAGTATTGTATATTAACTGAGGCTGTGAGTCTTCCAGGAAAACTACCACAAACTTCACAGATACAAGCAGCAAACCTCTCCTGGAAATCTCACTTGTTCCAACCAAACCTCTCCTGGAACTCTCAGTTGTTCCTGCCAAACCTCTCCTGGAACTCTCACTTGTTCCAGCCAAACCTCTCCTGGAATTCTCGCTTATTCCAGCCAAACCTCTCCTGGAACTCTCACTTGTTCCAACAAAACCTCTCCTGGAACTCTCAGTTGTTCCTGCCAAACCTCTCTGGAACTCTCACTTGTTCCAGCCAAACCTCTCCTGGAATTCTCGCTTATTCCAGCCAAACCTCTCCTGGAACTCTCACTTGTTCCAACAAAACCTCACCTGGAACTCTCAGTTGTTCTAGTCAAACCTCTCCTGGAGCTCTCACTTGTTCCACCCAAACCTCTCCTGGAACTCTCAGTTGTTCCAGCCAAACCGAGAAGAAAGTCCATGTACCAGACGGTACATAACCATCAAACTGTGTATCAGAGGAACCCCAAAAGTTCCCCATCTCCCAACTGCCTAAAAAAAAAAGTGAAAAAACACCTCTGAGATTTATTGCCAATTTACGTAAATCGAGATATTAAATCTCCCAAACGCTGTAAATCTGGTGAAACCTGTTTATCCAGATTCCACTCAGCAGTAGAGTAAATCACACTATGATCGGTCCTGCTAGAATCGGGCTGGGCTCTAGTTTAGGGTCCCAAATAAGGGTAAATCCCACTGTTACTAGTTATACTGTTTAGCTTTATGCTCCCCCGACAGTGTCTATCTTGATATGACTAACCATAGTGAAATGTGTCTTTCTTGAGAGCCCAGAGCTAGGGCCCTGCCGATTAGAGTGGGGCTGATCACAGTGGGACTGATCATAGTGGGACTGATCATAGTGGGGCTGATCACAGTGGGACTGATCATAGTGGGACTGATCACAGTGGGGCTGATCATAGTGGGGCTGATCATAGTGGGGCTGATCAAGTGGGGCTGATCATAGCGGGACTGATCACAGTGGGGCTGATCATAGCGGGACTGATCACAGTGGGGCTGATCATAGCGGGACTGATCACAGTGGGGCTGATTACAGTGGGGCTGATCATAGTGGGACTGATGACAGTGGGGTTGATCATAGTGGGGCTGATCATAGTGGGGCTGATCAAGTGGGGCTGATCATAGCGGGACTGATCACAGTGGGGCTGATCATAGTGGGGCTGATCATAGTGGGGCTGATCAAGTGGGGCTGATCATAGCGGGACTGATCACAGTGGGGCTGATCATAGCGGGACTGATCACAGTGGGGCTGATCATAGCAGGACTGATCACAGTGGGGCTGATCATAGCGGGACTGATCACAGTGGGGCTGATCACAGTGGGACTGATCACAGTGGGACTAATCACAGTGGGGTTGATCACAGTGGGGCAGATCACAGCGGGACTGATCACAGTGGGACTGATCACAGTGGGACTGATCATAGCGGGACTGATCACAGTGGGGCTGATCACAGTGGGACTGATCACAGTGGGACTGATCACAGTGGGACTGATCACAGTGGGGTTGATCACAGTGGGACTGATCACAGTGGGACTGATCACAGTGGGACTGATCACAGTGGGACTGATCACAGTGGGGTTGATCACAGTGGGACTGATCACAGTGGGACTGATCACAGTGGGACTGATCACAGTGGGACTGATCACAGTGGGGTTGATCACAGTGGGACTGATCACAGTGGGACTGATCACAGTGGGACTGATCACAGAGGGACTGATCACAGTGGGGTTGATCACAGTGGGACTGATCACAGTGGGGCTGATCACAGTGGGGTTGATCACAGTGGGACTGATCACAGTGGGACTGATCACAGTGGGGTTGATCACAGTGGGACTGATCACAGTGGGACTGATCACAGTGGGACTGATCACAGTGGGGCTGATCACAGTGGGGCTGATCACAGTGGACTCATCACAGCGGGGCTGATCATAGCGGACTGATCACAGTGGACTGATCACAGTGGGACTGATCACAGTGGACTGATCACGGGGGGGGGTTGATCAGCAGGGGGCAGATCACAGCGGGACTGATCACAGTGGGACTGATCACAGTGGGACTGATCATAGTGGGACTGATCACAGTGGGGTTGATCACAGTGGGGCAGATCACAGCGGGACTGATCACAGTGAGACTGATCACAGTGGGACTGATCACAGTGGGACTGATCACAGTGGGACTGATCACAGTGGGGTTGATCACAGTGGGACTGATCACAGTGGGGTTGATCACAGTGGGACTGATCACAGTGGGACTGATCACAGTGGGGTTGATCACAGCGGGACTGATCACAGTGGGACTGATCACAGTGGGGCTGATCACAGTGGGGCTGATCACAGTGGGGCTGATCACAGTGGGGCTGATCACAGTGGGACTGATCACAATGGGGCTGATCATAGTGGGGCTGATCACAGTGGGGCTGATCACAGTGGGACTGATCACAGTGGGACTGATCACAGTGGGACTGATCACAGTGGGACTGATCACAGTGGGGTTGATCACAGTGGGACTGATCACAGTGGGACTGATCACAGTGGGACTGATCACAGTGGGACTGATCACAGTGGGACTGATCACAGTGGGACTGATCACAGTGGGGCTGATCACAGTGGGACTGATCACAGTGGGACTGATCACAGTGTGACTGGTCACAGTGGGACTGATCACAGTGG
>NC_091328.1:2221770-2244270 GCF_038502225.1 Cherax quadricarinatus | reverse complement strand
AAAAAAAAAAAAAAAAAAAAAAAAAAAAAAGAGAGAGAGAGAGAGAGAGAGAGAGAGAGAGAGGGAACATTAAAGTTATATGTTAGGAAGAGCGTGGGAGCAGAAGGGAAAAAATGAGGGAAAGAGGGAGAGAAGGAATGGAGGGAGGGTAAGATGGAGGGAAGGTGGGATGGAGGGATGGTAGGATGGAGAGTTGGAGGGAGGGATGGGGAGGGGAGGGAAGAGATGGAGGGAGGGATGGACGAAGGGAGGGAGTGATGGATGGAGGGAGGGAGGGATGGGAAGTGGGAGGGAGGGAGGGAGGGTGATGAAGGGAGGGAGGGAGGAGGAGTGATGGAGGGAGGAGGGAGGGAGGAGGGAGGGAGGGAGGGATGAAGGGGAGGATGGAGATTGGGATGGAGGGAGGGGAGGATGGATGGATGGATGGATGGATGTATGAAGGGAGGGATGGAGGGAGGGAGTGGAGGAGAGAGGGAGGGAGAGAGGGAGGGAGGGAGGGAGGGAGGGAGGGAGGGAGGAGGAGGGAGGGAGGAGAATGGAGGGAGGGAGAGAGGGAGAGGAGAGAGGAGGGAGGGAGGGAGGAGGGAGGGAGGGATGAACAGAGGGGAGGGAGGGAGGGGAGGAGGGAGGGAGGGAGGGAGGGAGGGAGGATGAAGGGAGGGATGGAGGAGGGATGGAGGGAGGGAGTGATGGTGGGGAGGGAGAGAGGGAGTGATGGTGGGGAGGGAGGAGGATGGAGGGAGGAGGGAGGGAGGGAGGGAGTGATGGAGGAGGGAGGAGGGGAGGGAGGAGGGAGGGAGGGAGATGGAGGGAGGAGGGAGGGAGGAGGAGGAGGGAGGGAGGATGGAGGGGGTGATGGAGGGAGGGAGGGAGGGAGGGATGGAGGGGGGGGAGGATGGAGGGAGGGAGGGAGGGAGGGAGGGAGTGATGGAGGGGGTGGGATGGAGGGAGGAGGGAGGAGGAGGAGGGAGTGATGGAGGGGGTGATGGAGGAGGGAGGAGGGAGGGAGGGAGGAGGAGGGAGGGAGGGAGGGGGAGGGAGGAGGGAGGGAGGGAAGGAGGGATGGATGGAGGGAGGGAGGGAGGGAGGAGGGAGGGAGGGAGGGAGGATGGAGGGGGTGATGGAGGGAGGGAGGAGGGGAGTGATGGAGGGAGGGGAGGGAGGGATGGAGGGAGGTGGAGGAGGGAGGGAGGGAGGAGGGAGAGAAAGGGAGGAGGAGGGAGGATGGAGGGAGGGAGGGGGGTGATGGAGGGAGGAGGGAGGAGTGATGGAGGGAGGAGGAGGGAGGGAGGGATGGAGGGAGTGGATGGAGGGAGGGAGGGAGGGAGGGAGGAGGAGGAGGGGATGGAGGGGGTGATGGAGGGAGGGAGGAGGGAGTGATGGAGGAGGAGGGAGGATGAGGGGTGGATGGGGGATGGAGGAGGAGGGAGGATGGAGAAAGGGAGGAGGGAGGAGGAGGGAGGGAGGGAGGAGGGAGGGAGGGAGGAGGGAGGGAGGAGTGGAGGGAGGGAGGAGGAGGAGGGAGTGATGGAGGGAGGGAGGGAGTGATGGAGGGAGGGAGGAGGAGGGAGGGAGGAGGGAGGGAGGGAGTGATGGAGGGGTGATGGAGGAGGGAGGAGGGAGGTGGATGGGAGGGAGGAGGAGGGAGGAGGAGGGAGGGAGATGGAGGGGGATGATGGAGGAGGGAGGGAGGAGTGATGGAGGAGGAGGGAGGATGGAGGGAGGGAGGGAGGGAGGGAGTGATGGAGGGAGGGAGGGAGGGAGGGAGGGAGGGAGGGAGGAGTGATGGAGGGAGGGAGGGAGGAGGATGGAGGGAGGAGGGAGGAGGGAGGGAGGATGGAGGGGGGTGATGGATGGAGGGAGGGAGGGAGGATGGAGGAGGGAGGGAGGAGGGAGGAGGGAGGGAGGATGGATGGGAGGGAGGAGGGAGTGATGGAGGGAGGGAGGGAGGGAGGAGGGAGGGAGGAGGTGATAGGAGGGAGGGAGGGTGGATGGAGGAGGGAGGGAGGAGGAGGATGGATGGAAGGAGGGAGGAGGAGGATGGAGGGAGGAGGGATGGATGGAGGAGGGAGGAGGAGGGAGGGAGGAGGAGGGAGGGAGGAGGAGTGATGGAGGGAGGGAGGGAGGATGGAGGGAGGGAGGAGGGAGGGAGGAGGAGTGATGGAGGGAGGGAGGGAGGGAGGGAGGAGGGATGATGGAGGGAGGGAGGGAGGGAGGAGGGAGGGAGGAGGATGGAGGAGTGGATGGAGGGAGGGAGGGAGGGAGGGAGGAGGGAGGAGGGAGGGAGGATGATGGAGGGAGGGAGGAGGAGGAGGGAGGGAGGGAGGAGGGAGGGAGGAGGGAGGGAGGAGGAGAGGAGGGAGGGAGGGGAGGGAGAGAAGGGAGGGAGGGAGGGAGGAGGGAGGGAGGATGATGGAGGGAGGGGAGGGAGGGAGTGGATGGAGGGAGGAGGGAGGAGGGAGGAGGGAGGGAGGAGGAGGGACAGCAGGGGTACAGAGCAATGTTAAAGGTGTGCAAGGTTTTGGGTGGCGAGGTAGTGAGTGTTGTTGCAACGTGTTCTGTCCCTGCCCCTGTCCCTGCCCCTGCCCCTGTCCCTGCCCCTGCACCTGCCCCTGCCCCTGAACCTGCACCTCCCGCCCCTGCACCTGCCCCCTCCGCCCCTGCCCCCTGCCCCCTGCACCTGCCCCTGCACCTGCCCCTGCCCCTGCCCCTGCACCTGCCCCTGCCCCTAACCTGCACCTGCCCCTGCCCCTGAACCTGCACCTGCCCCTGCACCTGCACCTGCCCCTGAACCTGCCCACCTGCCTCTGCCCCTGAACCTGCACCTGCCCCTGCACCTGCACCTGCCCCTGAACCTGCACCAGCCCCTGCCCCTGAACCTGTACCTGCCCCTGCCCCTGAACCTGCACCTGCCCCTGCACCTGCACCTGCCCCTGAACCTGCACCTGCCCCTGCCCCTGAACCTGCACCTGCCCCTGCACCTGCACCTGCCCCTGAACCTGCACCTGCCCCTGCACCTGCACCTGCCCCTGAACCTGCACCTGCCCCTGCACCTGCACCTGCCCCTCCCGCACTGCACCTGCCCCCTGCCCTCCCCTGAACCTGCACTCCGCCCCCACCCTGCACCTGCACCTGCACCTGCACATGCCCCTGCCCCTGCACCTGCCCCTGATTCTGCACCTGCACCTGCCCCTGCACCTGCCCCTGATTCTGCACCTGCACCTGCCCTTGTCCCTGCACCTGCCCCTGCGCCTGCGCCTGCACCTGTCCCTGCCCCTGCACCTGCACCTGCACTTGCCCTTGCCCTTGCCCCAGGACCTGCCCCTGCTCCTGCACCTGCACCTGAATCTGCACATGCCCCTGCACCTGCCCCTGCACCTGCACCTTCCGCTGCACCTGCCCCTGCCCCTGCCCCTGCACCTGCACCTGCACCTGCTGCTGCACCTGCACCTGCCGCTGCACCTGCCGCTGCACTTGTATCTGCACCTGTCCCTGCCCCTGCACTTGCACCTGCCCCTGCCCCTGCCCCTGCATCTGCACCTGCACCTGTCCCTGCCCCTGCACCTGCCCTTGCCCCTGCACCTGCCCCTGCACCTGCCCCTGCACCTGCCCCTGCACCTGCACCTGCCCCTGCATCTGCACATGTCCCTGCCCCTGCCCCGGCACCTGCACCTCCCTGCATCCTGCCCCTGCATCTGCACCTGCACCTGCCCCTGCAACTGCCCCTGCACCTGCACCTGCATCTGCCCCTGCACCTGCCCCTGCACCTGCCCCTGCACCTGCCCCTGCCCCTGCACCTGCACCTGCATCTGCCCCTGCACCTGCCCCTGCACCTGCCCCTGCACCTGCCCCTGCACCTGCCCCTGCCCCTGCATCTGCACATGTCCCTGCCCCTGCCCCGGCACCTGCACTTGCACCTGCCCCTGCATCTGCACCTGCACCTGTCCCTGCAACTGCCCCTGCACCTGCACCTGCATCTGCCCCTGCACCTGCCCCTGCACCTGCCCCTGCACCTGCACCTGTCCCCTGCCCCCGCACCTGCCCCTCGCCCCTGCACCTGCACCTGCCCCCTGCACCTGCATCTGCCCCTGCACCTGCCCCCTCCCTGCCCCTGCACCTGCACATGCCCTCCCCTGCCCCTGCCCCTGCACCTGCTCCTGCACCTGCACCTGAACCTGCACCTGCCCTTGCACCTGCACCTGTCCCTGCACCTGCACCTGCCCCTGCACCTGCACCTGCCCCTGAACCTGCACCTGCCTCTGCCCCTGAACCTGCACCTGCCCCTGCACCTGCACCTGCCCCTGCACCTGCACCTGCCCCTGCCCCTGCACCTGCACCTGCCCCTGCACCTGCACCTGCCCCTGCAAATGCACCTACATCTGCACGTGCATCTGCCCCTGCACCTGCACCTGCCTCTGCACCTGCACCTGCATCTGCCCCTGCACCTGCACCCGCCCCTGCACCTGCACCCGCCCCTGCCCCTGCACCTGCACCTGCGCCTGCCCCTGCACCTGTCCCTGCCCCTGCACCTGTACTTGTACCTGCCCCTGCACCTGCACCTGCACCTGCCCCTGCAACTGCCTCTGCACCTGCACCTGCATCTGCCCCTGCACCTGCACCTGCCCCTGCACCTGCACCTGCCCTTGCCCCTGCACCTGCCCCTTCATCTGTCCCTGCCCCTGCACCTGCCCCTGCCCCTGCACCTGCCCCTGCACCTGCCCCTGCCCCTGCACATGCACATGCACCTGCCCCTGCCCCTGCACCTGCACCTGCTCCTGCACCTGCACCTGTACCTGCACCTGTACCTGCACCTGCACCTGTTCCTGCACCTGCCCCTGCACCTGCATCTGCCCCTGCACCTGCACCTGCACCTGTACATGCACCTGCCCCTGCCCCTGCCCCTGCACCTGCTCCTGCACCTGCACCTGTACCTGCACCTGCCCCTGCACCTGCCCCTGCCCCTGCACCTGTCCCTGCACCTGCACCTGCACCTGCACCTGCCCCTGCCCCTGCCCCTGCACCTGCCCCTGCCTCTGCACCTGCACCTGCCCCTGCACCTGCACCTACATCTGCACCTGCATCTGCCCCTGCACCTGCACCTGCACCTGCCCCTGCACCTGTTCCTGCATCTACCCCTGCACCTGCACCTGCACCTGCACCTGCACCTGCACCTGCATCTGCCCCTGCACCTGCACCCGCCCCTGCACCTGCACCTGCCCCTGCACCTGCCCCTGCACCTGCACCTGCCCCTGCACCTGCACCTGCACCTTCCCCTGCACCTGCCCCTGCACATGCACATGCCCCTGCCCCTGCACCTGCGCCTGCTCCTGCACCTGCATCTGTACCTACACCTGCCCCTGCACCTGCACCTGTTCCTGCAACTGCACCTGCCCCTGCACCTGCACCTGCCCCTGCCCCTGCACCTGCACCTGCCCCTGCACCTGTCCCAGCACCTGCCCCTGCCCCTGCACCTGTCCCTGCACCTGCCGCTGTGCCTGCTTCTGCCCCTGCACCTGCACCTGCTCCTGCACCTGCACCTGTTCCCGCACCTACCCCTGCACCTGCACCTGTTCCTGCAACTGCGCCTGACCCTGCACCTGCACCTGCCCCTGCCCCTGCACCTGCACCTGCCCCTGCACCTGTCCCTGCACCTGCCCCTGCCCCTGCACCTGTCCCTGCATCTGCCCCTGCACCTGCACCTGCCCCTGCCCCTGCACTTGCACCTGCCCCTGCACCTGCACCTACATCTGCACCTGCATCTGCCCCTGCACCTGCACCTGCCCCTGCACCTGCATCTGCCCCTGCACCTGCACCTGCACCTGCCCCTGCCCCTGCACTTGCACCTGCCCCTGCACCTGCACCCTCCCCTGCACCTGCACCTGCACCTGCACCTGCACCTGCACCTGCACCTGCACCTGCACCTGCCCCTGCACCTGCACTTGCACCTGCACCCGCCCTTGCACCCACCAATGCACCTGCACCTGCACCTGCCCCCGCCCCTGCACCTGCACCTGTCCCTGAACCTGCCTCTGCACCTGCACCTGCACCTGCCTCTGCACCTGCCTCTGCACTTGTCTCTGCACCTGCCCCTGCACCTGCCTCTGCACCTGCCTCTGCACCTGCCTCTGCACCTGTCTCTGCACCTGCCCTTGCACCTGCCTCTGCACCTGCACCTGCCTCTGCACCTGCCTCTGCACTTGTCTCTGCACCTGCCCCTGCACCTGCCTCTGCACCTGCCTCTGCACCTGCCTCTGCACCTGCCTCTACACCTGCCTCTGCACCTGTCTCTGCACCTGCCACTGCACCTGCCTCTGCACCTGTTTCTGCACCTGCCCCTGCACCTGCCTCTGCACCTGTCTCTGCACCTGCCCCTGCACCTGCCTCTGCACCTGTCTCTGCACCTGCCCCTGCCCCTGCCCCTGCACCTGCCTCTGCACCTGCCTCTGCACTTGTCTCTGAACCTGCCCCTCCACCTGCACCTGCCTCTGCACCTGCCTCTGCACCTGCCTCTGCACCTCTCTCTGCACCTGCCCCTGCACCTGCCTCTGCACCTGCTTCTGCACCTTTTCCTGCCCCTGGCTGTGCACCTGCACCTGCACCTACGTCACTATATCGTCCATCATTCATCACACCTACCTAGGTGGTCATTCCTAAGCTGCCTCACCTGTCAGCTGCCTCACCTCTCAGCTGCCTCACCTGTCAGCTGCCTCACCTGTCAGCTGCCTCACCTGTCAGCTGCCTCACCTGTCAGCTGCCTCACCTGTCAGCTGCCTCACCTCTCAGCTGCCTCACCTCTCAGCTGCCTCACCTCTCAGCTGCCTCACCTCTCAGCTGCCTCACCTCTCAGCTGCCTCACCTCTCAGCTGCCTCACCTCTCAGCTGCCTCACCTGTCAGCTGCCTCACCTCTCAGCTGCCTCACCTCTCAGCTGCCTCACCTCTCAGCTGCCTCACCTCTCTGCTGCCTCACCTGTCAGCTGCCTCAGCTCTCAGCTGCCTCAGCTCCCAGCTGACTCACCTCTCAGCTGCCTCACGTCTCAGCTGCCTCACCTCTCAGCTGCCTCACCTCTCAGCTGCCTCAGCTCTCAGTTGCCTCACCTGTCAGCTGCCTCACCTGTCAGCTGCCTCACCTCTCAGCTGCCTCACCTCTCAGCTGCCTCACCTCTCAGCTTCCTCACCTGTCAGCTGCCTCAGCTCTCAGCTGCCTCACCTCTCAGCTGCCTCACCTGTCAGCTGCCTCACCTCTCAGCTGCCTCACCTCTCAGCTGCCTCACCTCTCAACTGCCTCACCTCTCAACTGCCTCAGCTCTCAGCTGCCTCAGCTCTCAGCTGCCTCAGCTCTCAGCTGCCTCACCTCTCAGCTGCCTCAGCTCTCAGCTGCTTCACCTCTCAGCTGCCTCACCTGTCAGCTGCCTCACCTCTCAGGTGCCTCACCTCTCAGCTGCCTCACCTTTCAGCTGCCTCACCTCTCAGCTGCCTCACCTCTCAGCTGCCTCACCTCTCAGCTGCCTCACCTCTTAGCTGCCTCACCTCTCAGCTGCCTCACCTCTCAGCTGCCTCACCTCTCAGCTGCCTCATCTCTCAGCTGCCTCACCTCTCAGCTGCCTCACCTCTCAGCTGCCTCACCTCTCAGCTGCCTCATCTCTCAGCTGCCTCACCTCTCAGCTGCCTCACCTCTCAGCTGCCTCACCTCTCAGCTGCCTCACCTCTCAGCTGCCTCACCTCTCAGCTGCCTCACCTCTCAGCTGCCTCACCTCTCAGCTGCCTCACCTCTCAGCTGCCTCACCTCTCAGCTGCCTCATCTCTCAGCTGCCTCACCTCTCAGCTGCCTCACCTCTCAGCTGCCTCACCTCTCAGCTGCCTCACCTCTCAGCTGCCTCACCTCTCAGCTGCCTCACCTCTCAGCTGCCTCATCTCTCAGCTGCCTCACTTCTCAGCTGCCTCACCTCTCAGCTGCCTCACCTCTCAGCTGCCTCACCTCTCAGCTGCCTCACCTCTCAGCTGCCTTCTTGGCCCCCTCCTCTGTTCCTTAAAGTTGACCACCATACTAATTGTATGTAACTGACAACTATTAATTCAATTACTCTCTGTCTCTGTCTGTCTGTCTGTCTGTCTTCTCTGTCTCTCTCTCTCTCTCTCTCTCTCTCTCTGCCTGCTGTGTTCACTCCATCACTGAACACATTGACTCCAACACTAAGGGAATGATCACCTCACAGTCCTCATCTTCAATTGTTTCTTTGCATTGGACTGAAGAAACCACTGGTTGGCGGAACATTTCCATGTGTTGCCTAAGTGTCTTATTCGTCATCAGGTACTGTGTTGCATGCTGAGGTTGTACTGTGTTGCATGCTGAGGTTGTACTGTGTTGCATGCTGAGGTTGTACTGTGTTGCATGCTGAGGTTGTACTGTGTTGCATGCTGAGGTTGTACTGTGTTGCATGCTGAGGTTGTACTGTGTTGCATGCTGAGGTTGTACTGTGTTGCAGGCTGAGGTTGTACTGTGTTGCATGCTGAGGTTGTACTGTGTTGCAGGCTGAGGTTGTACTGTGTTGCAGGCTGAGGTTGTACTGTGTTGCATGCTGAGGTTGTACTGTGTTGCAGGCTGAGGTTGTACTGTGTTGCATGCTGAGGTTGTACTGTGTTGCAGGCTGAGGTTGTACTGTGTTGCAGGCTGAGGTTGTACTGTGTTGCATGCTGAGGTTGTACTGTGTTGCATGCTGAGGTTGTACTGTGTTGCATGCTGAGGTTGTACTGTGTTGCAGGCAGAGGTTGTACTGTGTTGCAGGCTGAGGTTGTACTGTGTTGCATGCTGAGGTTGTACTGTGTTGCATGCTGAGGTTGTACTGTGTTGCATGCTGAGGTTGTACTGTGTTGCATGCTAAGGTTGTACTGTGTTGCAGGCTGAGGTTGTACTGTGTTGCATGCTGAGGTTGTACTGTGTTGCATGCTGAGGTTGTACTGTGTTGCAGGCTGAGGTTGTACTGTGTTGCAGGCTGAGGTTGTACTGTGTTGCATGCTGAGGTTGTACTGTGTTGCATGCTGAGGTTGTACTGTGTTGCAGGCTGAGGTTGTACTGTGTTGCATGCTGAGGTTGTACTGTGTTGCATGCTGAGGTTGTACTGTGTTGCAGGCTGAGGTTGTACTGTGTTGCAGGCTGAGGTTGCACTGTGTTGCAGGCTGAGGTTGTACTGTGTTGCAGGCTGAGGTTGTACTGTGTTGCAGGCTGAGGTTGTACTGTGTTGCAGGCTGAGGTTGTACTGTGTTGCATGCTGAGGTTGTACTGTGTTGCATGCTGAGGTTGTACTGTGTTGCATGCTGAGGTTGTACAGTGTTGCATGCTGAGGTTGTACTGTGTTGCAGGCTGAGGTTGTACTGTGTTGCATGCTGAGGTTGTACTGTGTTGCAGGCTGAGGTTGTACTGTGTTGCAGGCTGAGGTTGTAATGTGTTGCATGCTGAGGTTGTACTGTGTTGCATGCTGAGGTTGTACTGTGTTGCAGGCTGAGGTTGTACTGTGTTGCAGGCTGAGGTTGTACTGTGTTACATGCTGAGGTTGTACTGTGTTGCATGCTGAGGTTGTACTGTGTTGCATGCTGAGGCTGTACTGTGTTGCAGGCTGAGGTTGTACTGTGTTGCAGGCTGAAGTTGTACTGTGTTGCAGGCTGAGGTTGTACTGTGTTGCTTGCTGAGGTTGTACTGTTTTGCATGCTGAGGCTGTACTGTGTTGCAGGCTGAGGTTGTACTGTGTTGCATGCTGAGGTTGTACTGTGTTGCATGCTGAGGTTGTACTGTGTTGCAGGCTGAGGTTGTACTGTGTTGAATGCTGAGATTGTACTGTGTTGCAGGCTGAAGTTGTACCGTGTTGCAGGCTGAGGTTGTACCGTGTTGCAGGCTGAGGTTCTTACAACTGAGGATGAGCCCTCAGCCCGACAAGACTGTCTTCCAGCAGATTCCTGACAGACACAGGTGAGTATCACTCTTGTTTCCCTGATCTTACAGTTTATCAGGTACAATAAGCCAGCTTAATTCACTGAGTTTCTGGGAGACACAGGTTTGTATCCGACCGCTGCCACAATTCAGAGGATAATTATGTGGATGGGTGGTGATGGTGTGGGTGGCTGGGCTGGGTGGCAAGGTGGTTGGGTGGTTGTGTGGGTGCTGGGTGGTGGTGTGGGTAGCTGGGTGGCTGGGTGATAACTGGTTGGCAGGGTGGTAGCTGGGTGGCATGGTGATAGCTGGGTGGCAGGGTGATAGCTGGGTGGCAAGGTGGTAGGTGGGTGGCAGGGTGGTAGGTAGGTGGCAGGGTGGTAGGTGGGTGGCAGGGTGGTAGGTGGGTGGCAGGGTGGTAGGTAGGTGGCAGGGTGGTAGGTGGGTGGCAGGGTGGTAGGTGGGTGGCAGGGTGGTGGGTCGGTGGCAGGGTGGTAGGTGGGTGGCAGGGTGGTAGGTGGGTGGCAGGGTGGTAGGTGGGTGGCAGGGTGGTAGGTAGGTGGCAGGGTGGTAGGTGGGTGGCAGGGTGGGAGGTGGGTGGCAGGGTGGTGGGTGGGTGGCAGGGTGGTGGGTGGGTGGCAGGGTGGTAGGTAGGTGGCAGGGTGGTAGGTGGGTGGCAGGGTGGTAGGTGGGTGGCAGGGTGGTAGGTGGGTGGCAGGGTGGTAGGTAGGTGGCAGGGTGGTAGGTGGGTGGCAGGGTGGTAGGTGGGTGGCAGGGTGGTAGGTAGGTGGCAGGGTGGTAGGTGGGTGGCAGGGTGGTAGGTAGGTGGCAGGGTGGTAGGTAGGTGGCAGGGTGGTAGGTGGGTGGCAGGGTGGTAGGTGGGTGGCAGGGTGGTAGGTGGGTGGCAGGGTGGTAGGTGGGTGGCAGGGTGGTAGGTTGGTGGCAGGGTGGTAGGTGGGTGGCAGGGTGGTAGGTAGGTGGCAGGGTGGTAGGTGGGTGGCAGGGTGGTAGGTGGGTGGCAGGGTGGTAGGTGGGTGGCAGGGTGGTAGGTGGGTGGCAGGGTGGTAGGTAGGTGGCAGGGTGGCTGAGGTACCGTAATCACCAACACTGGTGTGGTGGGAGAATGAGCTTCGTGCAGTGGAATATTAATGCCCGAAGTTTATGTTCAACACCTCCTCCTGCACCTCCTCCTGCACCTCCTCCTGCACCTCCTCCTGCACCTCCTCCTGCACCTCCTCCTGCACCTCCTCCTGCACCTCCTCCTGCACCTCCTCCTGCATCTCCTCCTGCACCTCTTCCTGCACCTCTTCCTGCACCTCCTCCTGCACCTCCTCCTGCACCTCCTTCTGCACCTCCTCCTGCACCTCCTCCTGCACCTCCTTCTGCACTTCCTTCTGCACCTCTTCCTGCACCTCATCCTGCACCTCCTCCTGCACCTCCTTCTGCACCTCCTCCTGCACCTCCACCTGCACCTCCTCCTGCACCTCCTCCTGCACCTCCTCCTGCACCTCCTCCTGCACCTCCTCCTGCACCTCCTCCTGCACCTCCTCCTGCACCTCCTCCTGCACCTCTTCCTGCACCTCTTCCTGCACCTCCTCCTGCACCTCCTCCTGCACCTCCTTCTGCACCTCCTCCTGCACCTCCTCCTGCACCTCCTTCTGCACTTCCTTCTGCACCTCTTCCTGCACCTCATCCTGCACCTCCTCCTGCACCTCCTTCTGCACCTCCTCCTGCACCTCCACCTGCACCTCCTCCTGCACCTCCTCCTGCACCTCCTCCTGCACCTCCTCCTGCACCTCCTTCTGCACCTCTTCCTGCCCCTCATCTTGCACCTCCTCCTGCACCTCCTTCTGCGCCTCCTCCTGCACCTCCACCTGCACCTCCTCCTGCACCTCCTTCTCCACCTCCTTCTGCACCTCCTCCTGCACCTCCACCTGCATCTCCTCCTGCACCTCCTCCTGCACCTCCTCCTGCACCTCCACCTGCATCTCCTCCTGCACCTCCTCGTGCACCTCCTCCTGCACCTCCTCCTGCACCTCCTCCTGCACCTCCTCCTGCACCTCCTCCTGCACCTCCTTCTGCACCTATTCCTGCACCTCATCTTACATCTCCTCCTGCACCTCCTTCTGCGCCTCCTCCTGCACCTCCACCTGCACCTCCTCCTGCACCTCCTTCTCCACCTCCTTCTGCACCTCCTCCTGCATCTCCTCCTGCACCTCCTCCTGCACCTCCTCCTGCACCTCCACCTGCATCTCCTCCTGCACCTCCTCCTGCACCTCCTCCTGCACCTTCTCCTGCACCTCCTCCTGCACCTCCTCCTGCACCTCCTCCTGCACCCATCGTCTGTCACCAGAGTCAGTGACACGATGGAGGTAAACAGCGACACTGTGGAAAAACAGCCATACAATCCGTCTAATATCTAACAGCTTCGAACAGAACAACGGCTTCTACAACAGAGTTACTGGAATGTTAGAGCGGTATACTATACCGACGGGTTGGTAAGATACATGTATAGCAGTACAGATGTGTAGACGATGTAACCAGTCCATCACCCTGGAAGAAGTAACATTGAAGTGGACACTCACAGCCTGGAGAAGACTTGCTCCATGGTCTGGAACATTGTTCCAGTCCTGGACCTACACTATTTTATGTGATAGTTACTATAGTGGGAACACAAAGCAGGTGCTTCCCTCTGTCATATTTCATGACAGGATGGTTGTGTTAGTGGTGAAATGTAACAGTCAGAGGTGGCAGTCAGAGGTGGCAGTCAGAGGTGGCAGTCAGAGGTGGCAGTCAGAGGTGGCAGTCAGAGGTGGCAGTCAGAGGTGGCAGTCGGAGGTGGCAGTCAGAGGTGGCAGTCAGAGGTGGCAGTCAGAGGTGGCAGTCAGAGGTGGCAGTCGGAGGTGGCAGTCAGAGGTGGCAGTCAGAGGTGGCAGTCAGAGGTGGCAGTCAGAGGTGGCAGTCAGAGGTGGCAGTCAGAGGTGGCAGTCGGAGGTGGCAGTCAGAGGTGGCAGTCGGAGGTGGCAGTCAGAGGTGGCAGTCAGAGGTGGCAGCCAGAGGTGGCAGTCAGTCAGAGGTGGCAGTCAGAGGTGGCAGTCAGAGGTGGTAGTCAGAGGTGGCAGTCAGAGGTGGCAGTCAGAGGTGGCAGTCAGAGGTGGCAGTCAGAGGTGGCAGTCAGAGGTGGCAGTCAGAGGTGGCAGTCAGAGGTGGCAGTCAGAGGTGGCAGTCAGAGATGGCAGTCAGAGGTGGCAGTCAGAGGTGGCAGTCAGAGGTGGCAGTCAGAGGTGGCAGTCAGAGGTGGCAGTCAGAGGTGGCAGTCAGAGGTAGCAGTCAGAGGTGGCAGTCAGAGGTGGCAGTCAGAGGTGGCAGTCAGAGGTGGCAGTCAGAGGTGGCAGTCAGAGGTGGCAGTCGGAGGTGGCAGTCAGAGGTGGCAGTCAGAAGTGGCAGTCAGAGGTGGCAGTCAGAAGTGGCAGTCAGAGGTGGCAGTCAGAGGTGGCAGTCAGAGGTGGCAGTCAGAGGTGGCAGTCAGAGGTGGCAGTCAGAAGTGGCAGTCAGAGGTGGCAGTCAGAGGTGGCAGTCAGAGGTGGCAGTCAGAGGTGGGAGTCAGAGGTGGCAGTCAGAGGAGGCAGTCAGAAGTGGCAGTCAGAGGTGGCAGTCAGAGGTGGCAGTCAGAAGTGGCAGACAGAGGTGGCAGTCAGAGGTGGCAGTCAGAGGTGGGAGTCAGAGGTGGGAGTCAGAGGTGGCAGTCAGAGGTGGCAGTCAGAAGTGGCAGTCAGAGGTGGCAGTCAGAGGTGGCAGTCAGAGGTGGCAGTCAGAGGTGGCAGTCAGAGGTGGCAGTCAGAGGTGGCAGTCAGAGGTGGCAGTCAGAGGTGGCAGTCAGAGGTGGCAGTCAGAGGTGGCAGTCAGAGGTGGCAGTCAGAGGTGGCAGTCAGAGGTGGCAGTCAGTCAGAGGTGGCAGTCAGAGGTGGCAGTCAGAGGTGGCAGTCAGAGGTGGCAGTCAGAGGTGGCAGTCAGAGGTGGCAGTCAGAGGTGGCAGTCAGAGGTGGCAGTCAGAGGTGGCAGTCAGAGGTGGCAGTCAGAGGTGGCAGTCAGAGGTGGCAGTCAGAGGTGGCAGTCAGAGGTGGCAGTCAGAGGTGGCAGTCAGAGGTGGCAGTCAGAGGTGGCAGTCAGAGGTGGCAGTCAGAGGTGGCAGTCAGAGGTGGCAGTCAGAGGTGGCAGTCAGAGGTGGCAGTCAGAGGTGGCAGTCAGAGGTGGCAGTCAGAGGTGGCAGTCAGAGGTGGCAGTCAGAGGTGGCAGTCAGAGGTGGCAGTCAGAGGTGGCAGTCAGAGGTGGCAGTCAGAGGTGGCAGTCAGAGGTGGCAGTCAGAGGTGGCAGTCAGAGGTGGCAGTCAGAGGTGGCAGTCAGAGGTGGCAGTCAGAGGTGGCAGTCAGAGGTGGCAGTCAGAGGTGGCAGTCAGAGGTGGCAGTCAGAGGTGGCAGTCAGAGGTGGCAGTCAGAGGTGGCAGTCAGAGGTGGCAGTCAGAGGTGGCAGTCAGAGGTGGCAGTCAGAGGTGGCAGTCAGAGGTGGCAGTCAGAGGTGGCAGTCAGAGGTGGCAGTCAGAGGTGGCAGTCAGAGGTGGCAGTCAGAGGTGGCAGTCAGAGGTGGCAGTCAGAGGTGGCAGTCAGAGGTGGCAGTCAGAGGTGGCAGTCAGAGGTGGCAGTCAGAGGTGGCAGTCAGAGGTGGCAGTCAGAGGTGGCAGTCAGAGGTGGCAGTCAGAGGTGGCAGTCAGAGGTGGCAGTCAGAGGTGGCAGTCAGAGGTGGCAGTCAGAGGTGGCAGTCAGAGGTGGCAGTCAGAGGTGGCAGTCAGAGGTGGCAGTCAGAGGTGGCAGTCAGAGGTGGCAGTCAGAGGTGGCAGTCAGAGGTGGCAGTCAGAGGTGGCAGTCAGAGGTGGCAGTCAGAGGTGGCAGTCAGAGGTGGCAGTCAGAGGTGGCAGTCAGAGGTGGCAGTCAGAGGTGGCAGTCAGAGGTGGCAGTCAGAGGTGGCAGTCAGAGGTGGCAGTCAGAGGTGGCAGTCAGAGGTGGCAGTCAGAGGTGGCAGTCAGAGGTGGCAGTCAGAGGTGGCAGTCAGAGGTGGCAGTCAGAGGTGGCAGTCAGAGGTGGCAGTCAGAGGTGGCAGTCAGAGGTGGCAGTCAGAGGTGGCAGTCAGAGGTGGCAGTCAGAGGTGGCAGTCAGAGGTGGCAGTCAGAGGTGGCAGTCAGAGGTGGCAGTCAGAGGTGGCAGTCAGAGATGGCAGTCAGAGGTGGCAGTAAGAGGTGGCAGTCAGAGGTGGCAGTCAGAGGTGGCAGTCAGAGGTGGCAGTCAGAGGTGGCAGTCAGAGGTGGCAGTCAGAGGTGGCAGTCAGAGGTGGCAGTCAGAGGTGGTAGTCAGAGGTGGCAGTCAGAGGTGGCAGTCGGAGGTGGCAGTCAGAGGTGGCAGTCAGAGGTGGCAGTCAGAGGTGGCAGTCAGAGGTGGCAGTCAGAGGTGGCAGTCAGAGGTGGCAGTCAGAGGTGGCAGTCAGAGGTAGCAGTCAGAGGTGGCAGTCAGAGGTGGCAGTCAGAGGTGGCAGTCAGAGGTAGCAGTCAGAGGTAGCAGTCAGAGGTGGCAGTCAGAGGTAGCAGTCAGAGGTGGCAGTCGGAGGTGGCAGTCAGAGGTGGCAGTCAGAGGTGGCAGTCAGAGGTGGCAGTCAGAGGTAGCAGTCAGAGGTGGCAGTCAGAGGTGGCAGTCAGAGGTGGCAGTCAGAGGTGGCAGTCAGAGGTGGCAGTCAGAGGTGGCAGTCAGAGGTGGCAGTCAGAGGTGGCAGTCAGAGGTGGCAGTCAGAGGTGGCAGTCAGAGGTGGCAGTCAGAGGTGGCAGTCAGAGGTGGCAGTCAGAGGTGGCAGTCAGAGATGGCAGTCAGAGGTGGCAGTCAGAGGTGGAAGTCAGAGGTGGCAGTCAGAGGTGGCAGTCAGAGGTGGCAGTCAGAGGTGGCAGTCAGAGGTGGCAGTCAGAGGTGGCAGTCAGAGGTGGCAGTCAGAGGTGGCAGTCAGAGGTGGCAGTCAGAGGTGGCAGTCAGAGGTGGCAGTCAGAGGTGGCAGTCAGAGGTGGCAGACTTCAGTAGGATGATGAATATCTTCAAGTGTTTCGTCGAAGACTTTCTATCAGCAGAGATGGAGTTTGTGTTACTTGGCGATGTAGGATGGTCTACCACCATGTAGGATGGTCTACCACCATGTAGGATGGTCTACCACCATGTAGGATGGTCTACCACCATGTAGGATGGTCTACCACCATGTAGGATGGTCTACCACCATGTAGGATGGTCTACCACCATGTAGGATGGTCTACCACCATGTAGGATGGTCTACCACCATGTAGGATGGTCTACCACCATGTAGGATGGTCTACCACCATGTAGGATGGTCTACCACCATGTAGGATGGTCTACCACCATGTAGGATGGTCTACCACCATGTAGGATGGTCTACCACCATGTAGGATGGTCTACCACCATGTAGGATGGTCTACCACCATGTAGGATGGTCTACCACCATGTAGGATGGTCTACCACCATGTAGGATGGTCTACCACCATGTAGGATGGTCTACCACCATGTAGGATGGTCTACCACCATGTAGGATGGTCTACCACCATGTAGGATGGTCTACCACCATGTAGGATGGTCTACCACCATGTAGGATGGTCTACCACCATGTAGGATGGTCTAACACCATTTCTGATGGTCTACCACCATGTAGGATGGTCTACCACCATGTAGGATGGTCTACCACCATGTAGGATGGTCTACCACCATGTAGGATGGTCTACCACCATGTAGGATGGTCTACCACCATGTAGGATGGTCTACCACCATGTAGGATGGTCTACCACCATGTAGGATGGTCTACCACCATGTAGGATGGTCTACCACCATGTAGGATGGTCTACCACCATGTAGGATGGTCTACCACCATGTAGGATGGTCTACCACCATGTAGGATGGTCTACCACCATGTAGGATGGTCTACCACCATGTAGGATGGTCTACCACCATGTAGGATGGTCTACCACCATGTAGGATGGTCTACCACCATGTAGGATGGTCTACCACCCTGAATGATGGTCTACCACCATGTAGGATGGTCTACCACCATGTAGGATGGTCTACCACCATGTAGGATGGTCTACCACCATGTAGGATGGTCTACCACCATGTAGGATGGTCTACCACCATGTAGGATGGTCTACCACCATGTAGGATGGTCTACCACCATGTAGGATGGTCTACCACCATGTAGGATGGTCTACCACCATGTAGGATGGTCTACCACCATGTAGGATGGTCTACCACCATGTAGGATGGTCTACCACCATGTAGGATGGTCTACCACCATGTAGGATGGTCTACCACCATGTAGGATGGTCTACCACCATGTAGGATGGTCTACCACCATGTAGGATGGTCTACCACCATGTAGGATGGTCTACCACCATGTAGGATGTCTACCACCATGTAGGATGGTCTACCACCATGTAGGATGGTCTACCACCATGTAGGATGGTCTACCACCATGTAGGATGGTCTACCACCATGTAGGATGGTCTACCACCATGTAGGATGGTCTACCACCATGTAGGATGGTCTACCACCATGTAGGATGGTCTACCACCATGTAGGATGGTCTACCACCATGTAGGATGGTCTACCACCATGTAGGATGGTCTACCACCATGTAGGATGGTCTACCACCATGTAGGATGGTCTACCACCATGTAGGATGGTCTACCACCATGTAGGATGGTCTACCACCATGTAGGATGGTCTACCACCATGTAGGATGGTCTACCACCATGTAGGATGGTCTACCACCATGTAGGATGGTCTACCACCATGTAGGATGGTCTACCACCATGTAGGATGGTCTACCACCATGTAGGATGGTCTACCACCATGTAGGATGGTCTACCACCATGTAGGATGGTCTACCACCATGTAGGATGGTCTACCACCATGTAGGATGGTCTACCACCATGTAGGATGGTCTACCACCATGTAGGATGGTCTACCACCATGTAGGATGGTCTACCACCATGTAGGATGGTCTACCACC
This sequence comes from Cherax quadricarinatus, assembly GCF_038502225.1. Classification (NCBI taxonomy): domain Eukaryota; kingdom Metazoa; phylum Arthropoda; class Malacostraca; order Decapoda; family Parastacidae; genus Cherax; species Cherax quadricarinatus. The sequence goes on along the minus strand of NC_091328.1, from coordinate 2,226,244 downwards.
ATGTAGGATGGTCTACCACCATGTAGGACCACCATGTAGGATGGTCTACCACCATGTAGGATGGTCTACCACCATGTAGGATGGTCTACCACCATGTAGGATGGTCTACCACCATGTAGGATGGTCTACCACCATGTAGGATGGTCTACCACCATGTAGGATGGTCTACCACCATGTAGGATGGTCTACCACCATGTAGGATGGTCTACCACCATGTAGGATGGTCTACCACCATGTAGGATGGTCTACCACCATGTAGGATGGTCTACCACCATGTAGGATGGTCTACCACCATGTAGGATGGTCTACCACCATGTAGGATGGTCTACCACCATGTAGGATGGTCTACCACCATGTAGGATGGTCTACCACCATGTAGGATGGTCTACCACCATGTAGGATGGTCTACCACCATGTAGGATGGTCTACCACCATGTAGGATGGTCTACCACCATGTAGGATGGTCTACCACCATGTAGGATGGTCTACCACCATGTAGGATGGTCTACCACCATGTAGGATGGTCTACCACCATGTAGGATGGTCTACCCTACCACCATGTAAAATGGTCTACCACCATGTAGGATGGTCTACCACCTTGTAGGATGGTCTACCACCATGTAGGATGGTCTACCACCATGTAGGATGGTCTACCCTACCACCATGTAGGATGGTCTACCACCATGTAGGATGGTCTACCACCATGTAGGATGGTCTACCACCATGTAGGATGGTCTACCACCATGTAGGATGGTCTACCACCATGTAGGATGGTCTACCACCATGTAGGATGGTCTACCACCATGTAGGATGGTCTACCACCATGTAGGATGGTCTACCACCATGTAGGATGGTCTACCACCATGTAGGATGGTCTACCACCATGTAGGATGGTCTACCACCATGTAGGATGGTCTACCACCATGTAGGATGGTCTACCACCATGTAGGATGGTCTACCACCATGTAGGATGGTCTACCACCATGTAGGATGGTCTACCACCATGTAGGATGGTCTACCACCATGTAGGATGGTCTACCACCATGTAGGATGGTCTACCACCATGTAGGATGGTCTACCACCATGTAGGATGGTCTACCACCATGTAGGATGGTCTACCACCATGTAGGATGGTCTACCACCATGTAGGATGGTCTACCACCATGTAGGATGGTCTACCACCATGTACCACCATGTAGGATGGTCTACCACCATGTAGGATGGTCTACCACCATGTAGGATGGTCTACCACCATGTAGGATGGTCTACCACCATGTAGGATGGTCTACCACCATGTAGGATGGTCTACCACCATGTAGGATGGTCTACCACCATGTAGGATGGTCTACCACCATGTAGGATGGTCTACCACCATGTAGGATGGTCTACCACCATGTAGGATGGTCTACCACCATGTAGGATGGTCTACCACCATGTAGGATGGTCTACCACCATGTAGGATGGTCTACCACCATGTAGGATGGTCTACCACCATGTAGGATGGTCTACCACCATGTAGGATGGTCTACCACCATGTAGGATGGTCTACCACCATGTAGGATGGTCTACCACCATGTAGGATGGTCTACCACCATGTAGGATGGTCTACCACCATGTAGGATGGTCTACCACCATGTAGGATGGTCTACCACCATGTAGGATGGTCTACCACCATGTAGGATGGTCTACCACCATGTAGGATGGTCTACCACCATGTAGGATGGTCTACCACCATGTAGGATGGTCTACCACCATGTAGGATGGTCTACCACCATGTAGGATGGTCTACCACCATGTAGGATGGTCTACCACCATGTAGGATGGTCTACCACCATGTAGGATGGTCTACCACCATGTAGGATGGTCTACCACCATGTAGGATGGTCTACCACCATGTAGGATGGTCTACCACCATGTAGGATGGTCTACCACCATGTAGGATGGTCTACCACCATGTAGGATGGTCTACCACCATGTAGGATGGTCTACCACCATGTAGGATGGTCTACCACCATGTAGGATGGTCTACCACCATGTAGGATGGTCTACCACCATGTAGGATGGTCTACCACCATGTAGGATGGTCTACCACCATGTAGGATGGTCTACCACCATGTAGGATGGTCTACCACCATGTAGGATGGTCTACCACCATGTAGGATGGTCTACCACCATGTAGGATGGTCTACCACCATGTAGGATGGTCTACCACCATGTGGTCTACCACCATGTAGGATGGTCTACCACCATGTAGGATGGTCTACCACCATGTAGGATGGTCTACCACCATGTAGGATGGTCTACCACCATGTAGGATGGTCTACCACCATGTAGGATGGTCTACCACCATGTAGGATGGTCTACCACCATGTAGGATGGTCTACCACCATGTAGGATGGTCTACCACCATGTAGGATGGTCTACCACCATGTAGGATGGTCTACCACCATGTAGGATGGTCTACCACCATGTAGGATGGTCTACCACCATGTAGGATGGTCTACCACCATGTAGGATGGTCTACCACCATGTAGGATGGTCTACCACCATGTAGGATGGTCTACCACCATGTAGGATGGTCTACCACCATGTAGGATGGTCTACCACCATGTAGGATGGTTTACCACCATGTAGGATAGTTTACCACCATGTAGGATGGTCTACCACCATGTAGGATGGTCTACCACCATGTAGGATGGTCTACCACCATGTAGGATGGTCTACCACCATGTAGGATGGTCTACCACCATGTAGGATGGTCTACCACCATGTAGGATGGTCTACCACCATGTAGGATGGTCTACCACCATGTAGGATGGTCTACCACCTTGTAGGATGGTCTACCACCATGTAGGATGGTCTACCACCATGTAGGACCACCATGTAGGATGGTACCACCTACCACCATGTAGGAGGTACCACCATGTAGGATGGTTTACCACCATGTAGGATTTACCACCCTTTAGGATGGTCTACCACCATGTAGGATGGTCTACCACCATGTAGGATGGTCTACCACCATGTAGGATGGTCTACCACCATGTAGGATGGTCTACCACCATGTAGGATGGTCTACCACCATGTAGGATGGTCTACCACCATGTAGGATGGTAAACCACCTACCACCATGTAGGATGGTCTACCACCATGTAGGATGGTCTACCACCATGTAGGATGGTCTACCACCATGTAGGATGGTCTACCACCATGTAGGATGGTCTACCACCATGTAGGATGGTCTACCACCATGTAGGATGGTCTACCACCATGTAGGATGGTTTACCACCATGTAGGATGGTCTACCACCATGTAGGATGGTCTACCACCATGTAGGATGGTCTTCCACCATGTAGGATAGTTTACCACCATGTAGGATAGTTTACCACCATGTAGGATGGTCTACCACCATGTAGGATGGTCTACCACCATGTAGGATGGTCTACCACCATGTAGGATAGTTTACCACCATGTAGGATGGTCTACCACCATGTAGGATGGTCTACCACCATGTAGGATAGTTTACCACCATGTAGGATGGTCTACCACCATGTAGGATAGTTTATCACCATGTAGGATGGTCATCCACCATGTAGGATTGTCTACCACCATGTAGGATAGTTTACCACCATGTAGGATGGTCATCCACCATGTAGGATGGTCTACCACCATGTTGGATGGTCTACCACCATGTAGGATGGTCTACCACCATGTAGGATGGTCTACCACCATGTAGGATGGTCTACCACCATGTAGGATGGTCTACCACCATGTAGGATAGTCTACCACCATGTAGGATGGTCTACCACCATGTAGGATGGTCTACCACCATGTAGGATGGTCTACCACCATGTAGGATGGTCTACCACCATGTAGGATGGTCTACCACCATGTAGGATGGTCTACCACCATGTAGGATGGTCTACCACCATGTAGGATGGTCTACCACCATGTAGGATGGTCTACCACCATGTAGGATAGTTTACCACCATGTAGGATGGTCTACCACCATGTAGGATGGTCTACCACCATGTAGGATGGTCTACCACCATGTAGGATGGTCTACCACCATGTAGGATAGTTTACCATCATGTAGGATGGTCTACCACCATGTAGGATAGTTTACCACCATGTAGGATGGTCTACCACCATGTAGGATGGTCTACCACCATGTAGGATGGTCTACCACCATGTAGGATGGTCTACCACCATGTAGGATAGTTTACCACCATGTAGGATGGTCTACCACCATGTAGGATGGTCTACCACCATGTAGGATTGTCTACCACCATGTAGGATGGTCTACCACCATGTAGGATGGTCTACCACCATGTTGGATGGTCTACCACCATGTAGGATAGTTTACCATCATGTAGGATGGTCTACCACCATGTAGGATGGTCTACCACCATGTAGGATGGTCTACCACCATGTAGGATGGTCTACCACCATGTAGGATAGTTTACCACCATGTAGG
>NC_091328.1:2184270-2219270 GCF_038502225.1 Cherax quadricarinatus | reverse complement strand
GTCCAGCAGTGTTGGTGTATGGTCTGGGGTCCAGCAGTGTTAGTGTATGGTCTGGGATCCAACAGTGTTGGTGTATGGTCTGGGATCCAACAGCGTTTGTGTATGGTCTGGGGTCCAGCAGTGTTGGGAGGGAGGCAGGGAGAGATGGAGGGAGGGAGGGAGGCAGGGAGAGATGGAGGGAGGGAGGGAGGCAGGGAGAGATGGAGGGAGGGAGGGAGGGAGGCAGGGAGAGAGGGAGGGAGGCAGGGAGAGACGGAGGGAGGAAGGCAGGGAGGGAGGGAGGGAGGGTGGGAGGGAGGGAGGGAGGGAGTGAGGCAGGGAGGGAGGGAGAAAGAAAGGGAAGGAGGGAGGGATGGAGGGAAGGAAGATGGGAGGGAGGGTGGGAGGGAGGGAGGGAGGGAGGCAGGGAGGGCATAGAGGTCACTAAGACAGCCTAAATCTTGACAGCCAGATTCTTCGTTCTTTTCAGCTGTGCCACACAAGTACCAGGGTCCACAAGTACCAGGGTCCACAAGTACCAGGGCCTACAAGTACCAGGTCCACAAGTACCAGGGTCCACAAGTACCAGGTCCACAAGTACCAGGATCCACAAGTACCAGGGTCCACAAGTATAATGGTCCACAAGTACCAGGATCCACAAGTACCAGGGTGCACAAGTACAATGGTCCACAAGTACCAGTGTTCACAAGTACCAGGGCCCACAAGTACCAGGGTCCACAAGTACTAGGGTCCTCAAGTACCAGGGTCCACAAGTACTAGTGTTCACAAGTACCAGGGTCCACAAGTACCAGGGTCCACAAGTACCAGGGTCCACAAGTACCAGGGTCCACAAGCACCAGGGTCCACAAGTACCAATGTCCACAAGTACCAGGGTCCACAAATACCAGGGTCCACAAGTACCAGGGTCCAAAAGTACCAGGGTCCACAAGTACTAGGGTTCTCAAGTATCAGGGTCCACAATAACAGGTCTGTGAATCTTCACAGTGGTGGCCTATGCTAACCTCCTTATGGTGTGCAGAAATATACCAAGCTACATGAATCTTATCAGAGTCATCTGGCCCAGTCATTAACGCACTGGTCTGTGAGTTGTAGCGCTCACTTGCCCTGGTTCAAACCCTCACCAGTTCCCTGATTTGTAATTAAGATAGTTCATGCTTACTACTAGTAATTTTATGTTCATTTGTAGGCTAGGCCATGGTAGGTCTTTGAGTTGTCAGTGGAAATGCTATACTGTAGGGACCCGTTTATACAGCAGGTTAGGTTGTGGGCTACTGTAGGGCCCCGCTTATATAGCAGGTTAGGTTGTGGGCTACTGTAGGGCCCCGCTTATATAGCAGGTTAGGTTGTGGGCTACTGTAGGGCCCCGTTTATACAGCAGGTTAGGTTGTGGGCTACTGTAGGGCCCCGCTTATATAGCAGGTTAGGTTGTGGGCTACTGTAGGGCCCCGTTTATACAGCAGGTTAGGTTGTGGGCTACCGTAGGGCCCCGCTTATATAGCACGTTAGGTTGTGGGCTACTGTAGGGCCCCGCTTATATAGCAGGTTAGGTTGTGGGCTACTGTAGGACCCCGCTTATACAGCAGGTTAAGTTCCAGGCTACTGTAGGGCCCCGCTTATATAGCAGGTTAGGTTGTGGGCTACTGTAGGGCCCCGTTTATACAGCAGGTTAGGTTGTGGGCTACCGTAGGGCCCCGCTTATATAGCACGTTAGGTTGTGGGCTACTGTAGGGCCCCGCTTATATAGCAGGTTAGGTTGTGGGCTACTGTAGGACCCCGCTTATACAGCAGGTTAAGTTCCAGGCTACTGTAGGGCCCCGCTTATATAGCAGGTTAGGTTGTGGGCTACTGTAGGGCCCCGCTTATATAGCAGGTTAGGTTGTGGGCTACTGTAGGGCCCCGCTTATATAGCAAGTTAGGTTGTGGGCTACTGTAGGGCCCCGCTTATATAGCAGGTTAGGTTGTGGGCTACTGTAGGGCCCCGCTTACATAGCAGGTTAGGTTGTGGGCTACTGTAGGGCCACGCTTATATAGCAGGTTAGGTTGTGGGCTACTGTAGGGCCCCGCTTATATAGCAGGTTAGGTTGTGGGCTACTGTAGGGCCCCGCTTATATAGCAGGTTAGGTTGTGGGCTACTGTAGGGCCCCGCTTATATAGCAGGTTAGGTTGTGGGCTACTGTAGGGCCCCGCTTATATAGCAAGTTAGGTTGTGGGCTACTGTAGGGCCCCGCTTATATAGCAGGTTAGGTTGTGGGCTACTGTAGGGCCCCGCTTATATAGCAGGTTAGGTTGTGGGCTACTGTAGGGCCCCGCTTATATAGCAGGTTAGGTTGTGGGCTACTGTAGGGCCCCGCTTATATAGCAAGTTAGGTTGTGGGCTACTGTAGGGCCCCGCTTATATAGCAGGTTAGGTTGTGGGCTACTGTAGGGCCCCGCTTATATAGCAAGTTAGGTTGTGGGCTGCTGTAGGGCCCCGCTTATATAGCAGGTTAGGTTGTGGGCTGCTGTAGGGCCCCGCTTATATAGCAGGTTAGGTTGTGGGCTACTGTAGGGCCCCGCTTATATAGCAAGTTAGGTTGTGGGCTACTGTAGGGCCCCGCTTATATAGCAGGTTAGGTTGTGGGCTACTGTAGGGCCCCGCTTATATAGCAGGTTAGGTTGTGGGCTACTGTAGGCTCCCGCTTATATAGCAGGTTAGGTTGTGGGCTACTGTAGGGCCCCGCTTATATAGCAGGTTAGGTTGTGGGCTACTGTAGGGCCCCGCTTATATAGCAGGTTAGGTTGTGGGCTACTGTAGGGCCCCGCTTATATAGCAGGTTAGGTTGTGGGCTACTGTAGGGCCCCGCTTATATAGCAGGTTAGGTTGTGGGCTACTGTAGGGCCCCGCTTATATAGCAGGTTAGGTTGTGGGCTACTGTAGGGCCCCGCTTATATAGCAGGTTAGGTTGTGGGCTACTGTAGGGCCCCGCTTATATAGCAGGTTAGGTTGTGGGCTACTGTAGGGCCCCGCTTATATAGCAGGTTAGGTTGTGGGCTACTGTAGGCTCCCGCTTATATAGCAGGTTAGGTTGTGGGCTACTGTAGGGCCCCGCTTATATAGCAGGTTAGGTTGTGGGCTACTGTAGGGCCCCGCTTATATAGCAGGTTAGGTTGTGGGCTACTGTAGGGCCCCGCTTATATAGCAAGTTAGGTTGTGGGCTACTGTAGGGCCCCGCTTATATAGCAGGTTAGGTTGTGGGCTACTGTAGGGCCCCGCTTATATAGCAGTTAGGTTGTGGGCTACTGTAGGGCCCCGCTTATATAGCAGGTTAGGTTGTGGGCTACTGTAGGGCCCCGCTTATATAGCAGGTTAGGTTGTGGGCTACTGTAGGGCCCCGCTTATATAGGTTAGGTTGTGGGCTACTGTAGGGCCCCGCTTATATAGCAGGTTAGGTTGTGGGCTACTGTAGGGCCCCGCTTATATAGCAGGTTAGGTTGTGGGCTACTGTAGGGCCCCGCTTATATAGCAGGTTAGGTTGTGGGCTACTGTAGGGCCCCGCTTATATAGCAGGTTAGGTTGTGGGCTACTGTAGGGCCCCGCTTATATAGCAGGTTAGGTTGTGGGCTACTGTAGGGCCCCGCTTATATAGCAGGTTAGGTTGTGGGCTACTGTAGGGCCCCGCTTATATAGCAGGTTAGGTTGTGGGCTACTGTAGGGCCCCGCTTATATAGCAAGTTAGGTTGTGGGCTACTGTAGGGCCCCGCTTATATAGCAGGTTAGGTTGTGGGCTACTGTAGGGCCCCGCTTATATAGCAGGTTAGGTTGTGGGCTACTGTAGGGCCCCGCTTATACAGCAGGTTAGGTTGTGGGCTACTGTAGGGCCCCGCTTATACAGCAGGTTAGGTTGTGGGCTACTGTAGGGCCCCGCTTATATATCAGGTTAGATTATGGGCTACTGTAGGGTCTCGCTTATATAGCAGGTTAGGTTGTGGGCTACTGTAGGGCCCCGCTTATACAGCAGGTTAGGTTGTGGACTACTGTAGGGCCCCGCTTATATATCAGGTTAGATTATGGGCTACTGTAGGGTCTCGCTTATATAGCAGGTTAGGTTGTGGGCTACTGTAGGGCCCCGCTTATACAGCAGGTTAGGTTGTGGACTACTGTAGGGCCCCGCTTATAAAGCAGGTTAGGTTGTGGGCTACTGTAGGGCCCCGCTTATATATCAGGTTAGGTTGTGGACTACTGTAGGGCCCCGCTTATACAGCAGGTTAGGTTGTGGGCTACTGTAGGGCCCCGCTTATACAGCAGGTTAGGTTGTGGGCTACTGTAGGGCCCCGCTTGTACAGCAGGTTAGGTTGTGGGCTACTGTAGGGCCCCGCTTATACAGCAGGTTAGGTTGTGGGCTACTGTAGGGCCCCGCTTATACAGCAGGTTAGGTTGTGGACTACTGTAGGGCCCCGCTTATATAGCAGGTTAGGTTGTGGACTACTGTAGGGCCCCGCTTATACAGCAGGTTAGGTTGTGGGCTACTGTAGGGCCCCGCTTATACAGTAGGTTAGGTTGTGGGCTACTGTAGGGCCCCGCTTATACAGCAGGTTAGGTTGTGGGCTACTGTAGGGCCCCGCTTATACAGCAGGTTAGGTTGTGGACTACTGTAGGGCCCCGCTTATATAGCAAGTTAGGTTGTGGGCTACTGTAGGGCCCCGCTTATACAGCAGGTTAGGTTGTGGGCTACTGTAGGGCCCCGCTTATACAGCAGGTTAGGTTGTGGGCTACTGTAGGGCCCCGCTTATACAGCAGGTTAGGTTGTGGGCTACTGTAGGGCCCCGCTTATACAGCAGGTTAGGTTGTGGGCTACTGTAGGTCCCCGCTTATACAGCAGGTTAGGTTGTGGACTACTGCTGTAAAGTGAAACTCGCCATAAAGTGGTAACGTGTTTACACTAACATATATTAAGTGAACAATATAGACAGGCCTAAAACAATGCATATACAGTCTACACATTACTTACCTTAAAATATTTTCGTCCTCAGCTTATAGTGGTGAATATATTTATTGTAGGAAGTCTGAATAATAAAGAATGGGCATAATCGAAAAAAAATGCTGCATTAACGAAATGATGTACATTGAAGCGCTGTAAAGCGGGACCTGTCTGTACCGAGATACAGAATATTAGTCAAGGTTGAACCTGTCAACCAATTCAGGACGTGAATATCCTCCTTCCAGACTGTGGATGCAGAGATGCAGTCCTCTACAGTCTGGGGATCCTTGTGGTCGAAATCTGGATCATTCCCGGGGATCTTAAAGATCCTCAGAGACCAGCGGAGAACCATAAATACAAAAAGCAATTTATAGGTAGTTGCAAGAGATGCTTAGGCTCCATGTCTGAATCCATTCCCATATCCAGACGACTCTCCTTCATAAAAACTGGAGGAAACAGATTTCTTTCGTGAAAATCTGTTACAAACAAATTTAGCAGATTTCATAAATTTACTTGTATAAGTGAACTGTAGACGTAAATCCATTTGTACTCCTGTGAAACCTTTTGGAGCCTAATCCTAGGCCTATTGTGTATCCATATGCTCATGCAGTACCCTCCACAGGATGGATATGAGGTACACAATAAAGTAGCCACTACCATCCACAGGATGGATATGAGGTACACAATAAACTAGCCACTACCATCCCCAGGATGGATATGAGGTGCACAATAAACTAGCCACTACCATCCACAGGGTGGATATGAGGTACACAATAAACTAGCCACTACCATCCACAGGATGGATATGAGGTGCACAATAAACTAGCCACTACCATCCCCAGGATGGATATGAGGTGCACAATAAACTAGCCACTACCATCCCCAGGATGGATATGAGGTGCACAATAAACTAGCCACTACCATCCCCAGGATGGATATGAGGTACACAATAAACTAGCCACTACCATCCCCAGGATGGATATGAGGTACACAATAAACTAGCCACTACCATCCCCAGGATGGATATGAGGTGCACAATAAACTAGCCACTACCATCCACAGGATGGATATGAGGTGCACAATAAACTAGCCACTACCATCCACAGGATGGATATGAGGTGCACAATAAACTAGCCACTACCATCCACAGGATGGATATGAGGTGCACAATAAACTAGCCACTACCATCCACAGGATGGATATGAGGTGCACAATAAACTAGCCACTTCGGTAGTCAAATTTAAATCAAATTTACACTCCTTCCAGACGATCATTACCACCATGGCTGACTACTGTCTTACTGAATGGGTATCTTAGGGTTAATTCACCAAACACAACAATAAACGCATCTCTGGAAGGAAAAAACGATGGGTTGGTTGGTTTAGTTAATGGGGTTAAAAGCCTATCTACTACACGAAGTTCAGAATAGCTAAGAATACTTTAATACCTTCAATGTTAATTAGAGTAAATTATCAGTGTACATATCCTGACGTAGTCTGAGAGAACCAAACAAAGAGAGAGTGAGAGAGAGAGAGAGAGAGAGAGAGAGAGAGAGAGAGAGAGAGAGAGAGAGAGAGAGAGAGAGAGAGAGAGAGAGAGAGAGAGAGAGAGAGAGAGAGAGAGAGAGAGAGAGAGAGAGAGAGAGAGTGACCTGCCACACTGTTATGGGTCTTGACAAGCGGTGTACCGAACACAGATTCTTGTGACTTAAAGTTGTGATTCTGAAGCCTTCCCTTGCTGGGACTACCTTATTATCCCTCCTGACGGCTGCTGGGACTACCTTATTATCCCTCCTGACGGCTGCTGGGACTACCTTATTATCCCTCCTGACGGCTGCTGGGACTACCTTATTATCCCTCCTGACGGCTGCTGGGACTACCTTATTATCCCTCCTTACGGCTGCTGGGACTACCTTACTATCCCTCCTGACGGCTGCTGGGACTACCTTATTATCCCTCCTGACGGCTGCTGGGACTACCTTATTATCCCTCCTGACGGCTGCTGGGACTACCTTATTATCCCTCCTGAGGGCTGCTGGGACTACCTTATTATCCCTCCTGAGGACTGCTGGGACTACCTTATTATCCCTCCTGAAGACTGCTGGGACTACCTTATTATCCCTCCTGACGGCTGCTGGGACTACCTTATTATCCCTCCTGAGGACTGCTGGGACTACCTTATCATCCCTCCTGAGGACTGCTGGGACTACCTTATTATCCCTCCTGAGGACTGCTGGGACTACCTTATTATCCCTCCTGACGGCTGCTGGGACTACCTTATTATCCCTCCTGACGGCTGCTGGGACTACCTTATTATCCCTCCTGACGGCTGCTGGGACTACCTTATTATCCCTCCTGAGGACTGCTGGGACTACCTTATCATCCCTCCTGAGGACTGCTGGGACTACCTTATTATCCCTCCTGAGGACTGCTGGGACTACCTTATTATCCCTCCTGACGGCTGCTGGGACTACCTTATTATCCCTCCTGACGGCTGCTGGGACTACCTTATTATCCCTCCTGACGGCTGCTGGGACTACCTTATTATCCCTCCTGACGGCTGCTGGGACTACCTTATCATCCCTCCTGACGGCTGCTGGGACTACCTTATTATCCCTCCTGACGGCTGCTGGGACTACCTTATCATCCCTCCTGACGGCTGCTGGGACTACCTTATTATCCCTCCTGACGGCTGCTGGGACTACCTTATTATCCCTCCTGACGGCTGCTGGGACTACCTTATCATCCCTCCTGAGGACTGCTGGGACTACCTTATTATCCCTCCTGAGGACTGCTGGGACTACCTTATTATCCCTCCTGAGGACTGCTGGGACTACCTTATTATCCCTCCTGAGGACTGCTGGGACTACCTTATTATCCCTCCTGACGGCTGCTGGGACTACCTTATTATCCCTCCTGACGGCTGCTGGGACTACCTTATTATCCCTCCTGACGGCTGCTGGGACTACCTTATCATCCCTCCTGACGGCTGCTGGGACTACCTTATTATCCCTCCTGACGGCTGCTTGGACTACCTTATCATCCCTCCTGACGGCTGCTGGGACTACCTTATTATCCCTCCTGACGGCTGCTGGGACTACCTTATCATCCCTCCTGACGGCTGCTGGGACTACCTTATTATCCCTCCTGACGGCTGCTGGGACTACCTTATCATCCCTCCTGAGGGCTGCTGGGACTACCTTATCATCCCTCCTGACGGCTGCTGGGACTACCTTATTATCCCTCCTGACGGCTGCTGGGACTACCTTATTATCCCTCCTGAGGACTGCTGGGACTACCTTATTATCCCTCCTGACGGCTGCTGGGACTACCTTATCATCCCTCCTGAGGACTGCTGGGACTACCTTATTATCCCTCCTGAGGACTGCTGGGACTACCTTATTATCCCTCCTGAGGACTGCTGGGACTACCTTATTATCCCTCCTGAGGACTGCTGGGACTACCTTATTATCCCTCCTGAGGACTGCTGGGACTACCTTATTATCCCTCCTGAGGACTGCTGGGACTACCTTATTATCCCTCCTGAGGACTGCTGGGACTACCTTATTATCCCTCCTGAGGACTGCTGGGACTACCTTATCATCCCTCCTGAGGACTGCTGGGACTACCTTATTATCCCTCCTGAGGACTGCTGGGACTACCTTATTATCCCTCCTGACGGCTGCTGGGACTACCTTATTATCCCTTCTGACGGCTGCTGGGACTACCTTATTATCCCTCCTGACGGCTGCTGGGACTACCTTATTATCCCTCCTGACGGCTGCTGGGACTACCTTATCATCCCTCCTGAGGACTGCTGGGACTACCTTATCATCCCTCCTGAGGACTGCTGGGACTACCTTATCATCCCTCCTGAGGACTGCTGGGACTACCTTATCATCCCTCCTGAGGGCTGCTGGGACTACCTTATCATCCCTCCTGAGGGCTGCTGGGACTACCTTATCATCCCTCCTGAGGACTGCTGGGACTACCTTATCATCCCTCCTGAGGACTGCTGGGACTACCTTATCATCCCTCCTGAGAGCTGCTGGGACTACCTTATCATCCCTCCTGAGGACTGCTGGGACTACCTTATCATCCCTCCTGAGGACTGCTGGGACTACCTTATCATCCCTCCTGACGGCTGCTGGGACTACCTTATCATCCCTCCTGAGGGCTGCTGGGACTACCTTATCATCCCTCCTGAGGGCTGCTGGGACTACCTTATCATCCCTCCTGAGGACTGCTGGGACTACCTTATCATCCCTCCTGAGGACTGCTGGGACTACCTTATCATCCCTCCTGAGGACTGCTGGGACTACCTTATTATCCCTCCTGACGGCTGCTGGGACTACCTTATTATCCCTCCTGAGGACTGCTGGGACTACCTTATTATCCCTCCTGAGGACTGCTGGGACTACCTTATTATCCCTCCTGAGGACTGCTGGGACTACCTTATTATCCCTCCTGACGGCTGCTGGGACTACCTTATCATCCCTCCTGACGGCTGCTGGGACTACCTTATTATCCCTCCTGACGGCTGCTGGGACTACCTTATTATCCCTCCTGACGGCTGCTGGGACTACCTTATTATCCCTCCTGACGGCTGCTGGGACTACCTTATCATCCCTCCTGAGGACTGCTGGGACTACCTTATTATCCCTCCTGACGGCTGCTGGGACTACCTTATTATCCCTCCTGAGGACTGCTGGGACTACCTTATTATCCCTCCTGAGGACTGCTGGGACTACCTTATTATCCCTCCTGAGGACTGCTGGGACTACCTTATTATCCCTCCTGACGGCTGCTGGGACTACCTTATTATCCCTCCTGACGGCTGCTGGGACTACCTTATTATCCCTCCTGAGGACTGCTGGGACTACCTTATTATCCCTCCTGAGGACTGCTGGGACTACCTTATTATCCCTCCTGAGGACTGCTGGGACTACCTTATTATCCCTCCTGACGGCTGCTGGGACTACCTTATTATCCCTCCTGACGGCTGCTGGGACTACCTTATTATCCCTCCTGACGGCTGCTGGGACTACCTTATCATCCCTCCTGACGGCTGCTGGGACTACCTTATTATCCCTCCTGACGGCTGCTGGGACTACCTTATTATCCCTCCTGACGGCTGCTGGGACTACCTTATTATCCCTCCTGACGGCTGCTGGGACTACCTTATCATCCCTCCTGAGGACTTCTGGGACTACCTTATTATCCCTCCTGACGGCTGCTGGGACTACCTTATTATCCCTCCTGAGGACTGCTGGGACTACCTTATTATCCCTCCTGAGGACTGCTGGGACTACCTTATTATCCCTCCTGAGGACTGCTGGGACTACCTTATTATCCCTCCTGACGGCTGCTGGGACTACCTTATTATCCCTCCTGACGGCTGCTGGGACTACCTTATTATCCCTCCTGACGGCTGCTGGGACTACCTTATTATCCCTCCTGACGGCTGCTGGGACTACCTTATTATCCCTCCTGACGGCTGCTGGGACTACCTTATTATCCCTCCTGACGGCTGCTGGGACTACCTTATTATCCCTCCTGACGGCTGCTGGGACTACCTTATTATCCCTTCTGACGGCTGCTGGGACTACCTTATTATCCCTCCTGACGGCTGCTGGGACTACCTTATTATCCCTCCTGACGGCTGCTGGGACTACCTTATCATCCCTCCTGAGGACTGCTGGGACTACCTTATCATCCCTCCTGAGGACTGCTGGGACTACCTTATCATCCCTCCTGAGGGCTGCTGGGACTACCTTATCATCCCTCCTGAGGGCTGCTGGGACTACCTTATCATCCCTCCTGAGGACTGCTGGGACTACCTTATCATCCCTCCTGAGGACTGCTGGGACTACCTTATCATCCCTCCTGAGGGCTGCTGGGACTACCTTATCATCCCTCCTGAGGACTGCTGGGACTACCTTATCATCCCTCCTGAGGACTGCTGGGACTACCTTATCATCCCTCCTGACGGCTGCTGGGACTACCTTATCATCCCTCCTGAGGGCTGCTGGGACTACCTTATCATCCCTCCTGAGGGCTGCTGGGACTACCTTATCATCCCTCCTGAGGACTGCTGGGACTACCTTATCATCCCTCCTGAGGACTGCTGGGACTACCTTATCATCCCTCCTGAGGACTGCTGGGACTACCTTATACCTTATTATCCCTCCTGAGGACTGCTGGGACTACTTATTATACCTTATACCTTATTATCCCTCCTGAGGACTGCTGGGACTACCTTATTATCCCTCCTGACGACTGCTGGGACTACCTTATTATCCCTCCTGAGGGCTGCTGGGACTACCTTATAATCCCTCCTGACGGCTGCTCGGACGACCTTATCATCCCTCCTGAGGACTGCTGGGACTACCTTATTATCCCTCCTGACGGCTGCTGGGACTACCTTATTATCCCTCCTGAGGACTGCTGGGACTACCTTATTATCCCTCCTGAGGACTGCTGGGACTACCTTATTATCCCTCCTGAGGACTGCTGGGACTACCTTATTATCCCTCCTGACGGCTGCTGGGACTACCTTATTATCCCTCCTGACGGCTGCTGGGACTACCTTATTATCCCTCCTGACGGCTGCTGGGACTACCTTATCATCCCTCCTGACGGCTGCTGGGACTACCTTATTATCCCTCCTGACGGCTGCTGGGACTACCTTATTATCCCTCCTGACGGCTGCTGGGACTACCTTATTATCCCTCCTGACGGCTGCTGGGACTACCTTATCATCCCTCCTGAGGACTTCTGGGACTACCTTATTATCCCTCCTGACGGCTGCTGGGACTACCTTATTATCCCTCCTGAGGACTGCTGGGACTACCTTATTATCCCTCCTGAGGACTGCTGGGACTACCTTATTATCCCTCCTGAGGACTGCTGGGACTACCTTATTATCCCTCCTGACGGCTGCTGGGACTACCTTATTATCCCTCCTGACGGCTGCTGGGACTACCTTATTATCCCTCCTGACGGCTGCTGGGACTACCTTATTATCCCTCCTGACGGCTGCTGGGACTACCTTATTATCCCTCCTGACGGCTGCTGGGACTACCTTATTATCCCTCCTGACGGCTGCTGGGACTACCTTATTATCCCTCCTGACGGCTGCTGGGACTACCTTATCATCCCTCCTGACGGCTGCTGGGACTACCTTATCATCCCTCCTGACGGCTGCTGGGACTACCTTATCATCCCTCCTGACGGCTGCTGGGACTACCTTATCATCCCTCCTGAGGGCTGCTGGGACTACCTTATCATCCCTCCTGAGGACTGCTGGGACTACCTTATCATCCCTCCTGAGGGCTGCTGGGACTACCTTATCATCCCTCCTGACGGCTGCTGGGACTACCTTATCATCCCTCCTGAGGGCTGCTGGGACTACCTTATCATCCCTCCTGACGGCTGCTGGGACTACCTTATCATCCCTCCTGAGGGCTGCTGGGACTACCTTATCATCCCTCCTGAGGACTGCTGGGACTACCTTATCATCCCTCCTGAGGACTGCTGGGACTACCTTATCATCCCTCCTGACGGCTGCTGGGACTACCTTATCATCCCTCCTGAGGGCTGCTGGGACTACCTTATCATCCCTCCTGAGGGCTGCTGGGACTACCTTATCATCCCTCCTGAGGGCTGCTGGGACTACCTTATCATCCCTCCTGACGGACTGCTGGGACTACCTTATCATCCCTCCTGAGGCCTGCTGGGACTACCTTATCATCCCTCCTGACGGCTGCTGGGACTACCTTATCATCCCTCCTGAGGACTGCTGGGACTACCTTATCATCCCTCCTGAGGGCTGCTGGGACTACCTTATCATCCCTCCTGAGGGCTGCTGGGACTACCTTATCATCCCTCCTGACGGCTGCTGGGACTACCTTATCATCCCTCCTGACGGCTGCTGGGACTACCTTATCATCCCTCCTGAGGACTGCTGGGACTACCTTATCATCCCTCCTGAGGACTGCTGGGACTACCTTATCGTCCCTCCTGAGGACTGCTGGGACTATCTTATCATCCCTCCTCTGCTGGGACTACCTTATCATCCCTCCTGGACTGCTGGGACTACCTTATCATCCCTCCTGAGGACTGCTGGGACTACCTTATCATCCCTCCTGACGGCTGCTGGGACTACCTTATCATCCCTCCTGACGGCTGCTGGGACTACCTTATCATCCCTCCTGAGGGCTGCTGGGACTACCTTATCATCCCTCCTGACGGCTGCTGGGACTACCTTATCATCCCTCCTGAGGACTGCTGGGACTACCTTATCATCCCTCCTGAGGCTGCTGGGACTACCTTATCATCCCTCCTGAGGCTGCTGGGACTACCTTATTATCCCTCCTGACGGCTGCTGGGACTACCTTATTGTCCCTCCTGACGGCTGCTGGGACTACCTTATCATCCCTCCTGAGGGCTGCTGGGACTACCTTATCATCCCTCCTGACGGCTGCTGGGACTACCTTATCATCCCTCCTGACGGCTGCTGGGACTACCTTATCATCCCTCCTGACGGCTGCTGGGACTACCTTATCATCCCTCCTGACGGCTGCTGGGACTACCTTATCATCCCTCCTGAGGACTGCTGGGACTACCTTATCATCCCTCCTGAGGGCTGCTGGGACTACCTTATCATCCCTCCTGACGGCTGCTGGGACTACCTTATCATCCCTCCTGAGGGCTGCTGGGACTACCTTATCATCCCTCCTGAGGACTGCTGGGACTACCTTATCATCCCTCCTGACGGCTGCTGGGACTACCTTATCATCCCTCCTGACGGCTGCTGGGACTACCTTATCATCCCTCCTGAGGGCTGCTGGGACTACCTTATCATCCCTCCTGACGGCTGCTGGGACTACCTTATCATCCCTCCTGACGGCTGCTGGGACTACCTTATCATCCCTCCTGACGGCTGCTGGGACTACCTTATCATCCCTCCTGAGGGCTGCTGGGACTACCTTATCATCCCTCCTGAGGACTGCGGCTGCTGCTGGGACTACCTTATCATCCCTCCTGAGGGCTGCTGGGACTACCTTATCATCCCTCCTGAGGACTGCTGGGACTACCTTATCATCCCTCCTGACGGCTGCTGGGACTACCTTATCATCCCTCCTGACGGCTGCTGGGACTACCTTATCATCCCTCCTGAGGGCTGCTGGGACTACCTTATCATCCCTCCTGAGGACTGCTGGGACTACCTTATCATCCCTCCTGCTGCTGGGACTACCTTATCATCCCTCCTGACGGCTGCTGGGACTACCTTATCATCCCTCCTCTGCCTCCTTATCATCCCTCCTGACGGCTGCTGGGACTACCTTATCATCCCTCCTGACGGCTGCTGGGACTACCTTATCATCCCTCCTGACGGCTGCTGGGACTACCTTATCATCCCTCCTGAGGGCTGCTGGGACTACCTTATCATCCCTCCTGAGGGCTGCTGGGACTACCTTATCATCCCTCCTGACGGCTGCTGGGACTACCTTATCATCCCTCCTGACGGCTGCTGGGACTACCTTATCATCCCTCCTGACGGCTGCTGGGACTACCTTATCATCCCTCCTGACGGCTGCTGGGACTACCTTATCATCCCTCCTGAGGGCTGCTGGGACTACCTTATCATCCCTCCTGACGGCTGCTGGGACTACCTTATCATCCCTCCTGAGGGCTGCTGGGACTACCTTATCATCCCTCCTGACGGCTGCTGGGACTACCTTATCATCCCTCCTGAGGACTGCTGGGACTACCTTATCATCCCTCCTGAGGACTGCTGGGACTACCTTATCATCCCTCCTGAGGCTGCTGGGACTACCTTATCATCCCTCCTGAGGACTGCTGGGACTACCTTATCATCCCTCCTGAGGGCTGCTGGGACTACCTTATCATCCCTCCTGAGGCTGCTGGGACTACCTTATCATCCCTCCTGACGGCTGCTGGGACTACCTTATCATCCCTCCTGACGGACTGCTGGGACTACCTTATCATCCCTCCTGAGGGCTGCTGGGACTACCTTATCATCCCTCCTGACGGCTGCTGGGACTACCTTATCATCCCTCCTGAGGACTGCTGGGACTACCTTATCATCCCTCCTGACGGCTGCTGGGACTACCTTATCATCCCTCCTGAGGGCTGCTGGGACTACCTTATCATCCCTCCTGACGGCTGCTGGGACTACCTTATCATCCCTCCTGAGGGCTGCTGGGACTACCTTATCATCCCTCCTGAGGGCTGCTGGGACTACCTTATCATCCCTCCTGAGGGCTGCTGGGACTACCTTATCATCCCTCCTGAGGACTGCTGGGACTACCTTATCATCCCTCCTGAGGACTGCTGGGACTACCTTATCATCCCTCCTGACGGCTGCTGGGACTACCTTATCATCCCTCCTGAGGGCTGCTGGGACTACCTTATCATCCCTCCTGAGGACTGCTGGGACTACCTTATCATCCCTCCTGACGGCTGCTGGGACTACCTTATCATCCCTCCTGACGGCTGCTGGGACTACCTTATCATCCCTCCTGAGGACTGCTGGGACTACCTTATCATCCCTCCTGAGGACTGCTGGGACTACCTTATCATCCCTCCTGAGGACTGCTGGGACTACCTTATCATCCCTCCTGAGGACTGCTGGGACTACCTTATCATCCCTCCTGACGGCTGCTGGGACTACCTTATCATCCCTCCTGACGGCTGCTGGGACTACCTTATCATCCCTCCTGACGGCTGCTGGGACTACCTTATCATCCCTCCTGAGGACTGCTGGGACTACCTTATCATCCCTCCTGAGGGCTGCTGGGACTACCTTATCATCCCTCCTGAGGCATGCTGGGACTACCTTATCATCCCTCCTGAGGGCTGCTGGGACTACCTTATCATCCCTCCTGAGGACTGCTGGGACTACCTTATCATCCCTCCTGAGGACTGCTGGGACTACCTTATCATCCCTCCTGAGGGCTGCTGGGACTACCTTATCATCCCTCCTGAGGACTGCTGGGACTACCTTATCATCCCTCCTGAGGGCTGCTGGGACTACCTTATCATCCCTCCTGACGGCTGCTGGGACTACCTTATCATCCCTCCTGAGGGCTGCTGGGACTACCTTATCATCCCTCCTGACGGCTGCTGGGACTACCTTATCATCCCTCCTGAGGACTGCTGGGACTACCTTATCATCCCTCCTGACGGCTGCTGGGACTACCTTATCATCCCTCCTGACGGCTGCTGGGACTACCTTATCATCCCTCCTGAGGGCTGCTGGGACTACCTTATCATCCCTCCTGACGGCTGCTGGGACTACCTTATCATCCCTCCTGAGGACTGCTGGGACTACCTTATCATCCCTCCTGAGGACTGCTGGGACTACCTTATCATCCCTCCTGAGGACTGCTGGGACTACCTTATCATCCCTCCTGAGGACTGCTGGGACTACCTTATCATCCCTCCTGACGGCTGCTGGGACTACCTTATTATCCCTCCTGACGGCTGCTGGGACTACCTTATCATCCCTCCTGACGGCTGCTGGGACTACCTTATCATCCCTCCTGAGGACTGCTGGGACTACCTTATCATCCCTCCTGAGGGCTGCTGGGACTACCTTATCATCCCTCCTGAGGGCTGCTGGGACTACCTTATCATCCCTCCTGAGGGCTGCTGGGACTACCTTATCATCCCTCCTGAGGGCTGCTGGGACTACCTTATCATCCCTCCTGAGGACTGCTGGGACTACCTTATCATCCCTCCTGAGGACTGCTGGGACTACCTTATCATCCCTCCTGACGGCTGCTGGGACTACCTTATCATCCCTCCTGAGGGGTGCTTGGACTACCTTATCATCCCTCCTGAGGGCTGCTGGGACTACCTTATCATCCCTCCTGAGGGCTGCTGGGACTACCTTATCATCCCTCCTGACGGCTGCTGGGACTACCTTATCATCCCTCCTGAGGACTGCTGGGACTACCTTATCATCCCTCCTGAGGACTGCTGGGACTACCTTATCATCCCTCCTGAGGACTGCTGGGACTACCTTATCATCCCTCCTGAGGACTACCTTATCATCCCTCCTGACGGCTTCTGGGACTACCTTATCATCCCTCCTGAGGGCTGCTGGGACTACCTTATCATCCCTCCTGACGGCTGCTGGGACTACCTTATCATCCCTCCTGACGGCTGCTGGGACTACCTTATCATCCCTCCTGAGGGCTGCTGGGACTACCTTATCATCCCTCCTGAGGACTGCTGGGACTACCTTATCATCCCTCCTGAGGACTGCTGGGACTACCTTATCATCCCTCCTGAGGACTGCTGGGACTACCTTATCATCCCTCCTGACGGCTGCTGGGACTACCTTATCATCCCTCCTGAGGGCTGCTGGGACTACCTTATCATCCCTCCTGACGGCTGCTGGGACTACCTTATCATCCCTCCTGAGGGCTGCTGGGACTACCTTATCATCCCTCCTGACGGCTGCTGGGACTACCTTATCATCCCTCCTGAGGACTGCTGGGACTACCTTATCATCCCTCCTGAGGACTGCTGGGACTACCTTATCATCCCTCCTGAGGACTGCTGGGACTACCTTATCATCCCTCCTGAGGACTGCTGGGACTACCTTATCATCCCTCCTGAGGGCTGCTGGGACTACCTTATCATCCCTCCTGAGGACTGCTGGGACTACCTTATCATCCCTCCTGAGGGCTGCTGGGACTACCTTATCATCCCTCCTGACGGCTGCTGGGACTACCTTATCATCCCTCCTGAGGGCTGCTGGGACTACCTTATCATCCCTCCTGACGGCTGCTGGGACTACCTTATCATCCCTCCTGAGGACTGCTGGGACTACCTTATCATCCCTCCTGACGGCTGCTGGGACTACCTTATCATCCCTCCTGAGGACTGCTGGGACTACCTTATCATCCCTCCTGACGGCTGCTGGGACTACCTTATCATCCCTCCTGAGGGCTGCTGGGACTACCTTATCATCCCTCCTGAGGGCTGCTGGGACTTCCTTATCATCCCTCCTGAGGGCTGCTGGGACTACCTTATCATCCCTCCTGAGGGCTGCTGGGACTACCTTATCATCCCTCCTGAGGGCTGCTGGGACTACCTTATCATCCCTCCTGAGGACTGCTGGGACTACCTTATCATCCCTCCTGAGGACTGCTGGGACTACCTTATCATCCCTCCTGAGGACTGCTGGGACTACCTTATCATCCCTCCTGACGGCTGCTGGGACTACCTTATCATCCCTCCTGAGGGCTGCTGGGACTACCTTATCATCCCTCCTGAGGGCTGCTGGGACTACCTTATCATCCCTCCTGAGGGCTGCTGGGACTACCTTATCATCCCTCCTGACGGCTGCTGGGACTACCTTATCATCCCTCCTGAGGACTGCTGGGACTACCTTATCATCCCTCCTGAGGACTGCTGGGACTACCTTATCATCCCTCCTGAGGACTGCTGGGACTACCTTATCATCCCTCCTGAGGACTGCTGGGACTACCTTATCATCCCTCCTGACGGCTGCTGGGACTACCTTATCATCCCTCCTGAGGGCTGCTGGGACTACCTTATCATCCCTCCTGACGGCTGCTGGGACTACCTTATCATCCCTCCTGAGGGCTGCTGGGACTACCTTATCATCCCTCCTGAGGGCTGCTGGGACTACCTTATCATCCCTCCTGAGGACTGCTGGGACTACCTTATCATCCCTCCTGAGGACTGCTGGGACTACCTTATCATCCCTCCTGAGGACTGCTGGGACTACCTTATCATCCCTCCTGAGGGCTGCTGGGACTACCTTATCATCCCTCCTGAGGACTGCTGGGACTACCTTATCATCCCTCCTGAGGGCTGCTGGGACTACCTTATCATCCCTCCTGACGGCTGCTGGGACTACCTTATCATCCCTCCTGAGGGCTGCTGGGACTACCTTATCATCCCTCCTGACGGCTGCTGGGACTACCTTATCATCCCTCCTGAGGACTGCTGGGACTACCTTATCATCCCTCCTGAGGACTGCTGGGACTACCTTATCATCCCTCCTGAGGACTGCTGGGACTACCTTATCATCCCTCCTGAGGACTGCTGGGCTACCTTATCATCCCTCCTGACGGCTGCTGGGACTACCTTATCATCCCTCCTGAGGACTGCTGGGACTACCTTATCATCCCTCCTGAGGACTGCTGGGACTACCTTATCATCCCTCCTGACGGCTGCTGGGACTACCTTATCATCCCTCATGAGGGCTGCTGGGACTACCTTATCATCCCTCCTGACGGCTGCTGGGACTACCTTATCATCCCTCCTGAGGGCTGCTGGGACTACCTTATCATCCCTCCTGAGGGCTGCTGGGACTACCTTATCATCCCTCCTGAGGGCTGCTGGGACTACCTTATCATCCCTCCTGAGGGCTGCTGGGACTACCTTATCATCCCTCCTGAGGGCTGCTGGGACTACCTTATCATCCCTCCTGAGGACTGCTGGGACTACCTTATCATCCCTCCTGAGGACTGCTGGGACTACCTTATCATCCCTCCTGAGGACTGCTGGGACTACCTTATCATCCCTCCTGAGGACTGCTGGGACTACCTTATCATCCCTCCTGAGGGCTGCTGGGACTACCTTATCATCCCTCCTGAGGGCTGCTGGGACTACCTTATCATCCCTCCTGAGGGCTGCTGGGACTACCTTATCATCCCTCCTGAGGGCTGCTGGGACTACCTTATCATCCCTCCTGACGGCTGCTGGGACTACCTTATCATCCCTCCTGAGGACTGCTGGGACTACCTTATCATCCCTCCTGAGGGCTGCTGGGACTACCTTATCATCCCTCCTGACGGCTGCTGGGACTACCTTATCATCCCTCCTGAGGGCTGCTGGGACTACCTTATCATCCCTCCTGACGGCTGCTGGGACTACCTTATCATCCCTCCTGAGGGCTGCTGGGACTACCTTATCATCCCTCCTGAGGGCTGCTGGGACTACCTTATCATCCCTCCTGAGGGCTGCTGGGACTACCTTATCATCCCTCCTGAGGGCTGCTGGGACTACCTTATCATCCCTCCTGAGGGCTGCTGGGACTACCTTATCATCCCTCCTGAGGACTGCTGGGACTACCTTATCATCCCTCCTGAGGGCTGCTGGGACTACCTTATCATCCCTCCTGACGGCTGCTGGGACTACCTTATCATCCCTCCTGAGGGCTGCTGGGACTACCTTATCATCCCTCCTGAGGACTGCTGGGACTACCTTATCATCCCTCCTGAGGGCTGCTGGGACTACCTTATCATCCCTCCTGACGGCTGCTGGGACTACCTTATCATCCCTCCTGAGGACTGCTGGGACTACCTTATCATCCCTCCTGAGGGCTGCTGGGACTACCTTATCATCCCTCCTGACGGCTGCTGGGACTACCTTATCATCCCTCCTGAGGGCTGCTGGGACTACCTTATCATCCCTCCTGAGGGCTGCTGGGACTACCTTATCATCCCTCCTGAGGACTGCTGGGACTACCTTATCATCCCTCCTGAGGGCTGCTGGGACTACCTTATCATCCCTCCTGAGGGCTGCTGGGACTACCTTATCATCCCTCCTGAGGCTGCTGGGACTACCTTATCATCCCTCCTGAGGGCTGCTGGGACTACCTTATCATCCCTCCTGACGGCTGCTGGGACTACCTTATCATCCCTCCTGAGGACTGCTGGGACTACCTTATCATCCCTCCTGACGGCTGCTGGGACTACCTTATCATCCCTCCTGAGGACTGCTGGGACTACCTTATCATCCCTCCTGACGGCTGCTGGGACTACCTTATCATCCCTCCTGAGGGCTGCTGGGACTACCTTATCATCCCTCCTGAGGGCTGCTGGGACTACCTTATCATCCCTCCTGAGGGCTGCTGGGACTACCTTATCATCCCTCCTGAGGGCTGCTGGGACTACCTTATCATCCCTCCTGAGGGCTGCTGGGACTACCTTATCATCCCTCCTGAGGGCTGCTGGGACTACCTTATCATCCCTCCTGAGGGCTGCTGGGACTACCTTATCATCCCTCCTGAGGACTGCTGGGACTACCTTATCATCCCTCCTGAGGACTGCTGGGACTACCTTATCATCCCTCCTGAGGGCTGCTGGGACTACCTTATCATCCCTCCTGAGGGCTGCTGGGACTACCTTATCATCCCTCCTGAGGGCTGCTGGGACTACCTTATCATCCCTCCTGAGGGCTGCTGGGACTACCTTATCATCCCTCCTGAGGGCTGCTGGGACTACCTTATCATCCCTCCTGAGGACTGCTGGGACTACCTTATCATCCCTCCTGAGGACTGCTGGGACTACCTTATCATCCCTCCTGAGGACTGCTGGGACTACCTTATCATCCCTCCTGAGGACTGCTGGGACTACCTTATCATCCCTCCTGACGGCTGCTGGGACTACCTTATCATCCCTCCTGAGGGCTGCTGGGACTACCTTATCATCCCTCCTGAGGGCTGCTGGGACTACCTTATCATCCCTCCTGACGGCTGCTGGGACTACCTTATCATCCCTCCTGAGGGCTGCTGGGACTACCTTATCATCCCTCCTGAGGACTGCTGGGACTACCTTATCATCCCTCCTGAGGACTGCTGGGACTACCTTATCATCCCTCCTGAGGACTGCTGGGACTACCTTATCATCCCTCCTGACGGCTGCTGGGACTACCTTATCATCCCTCCTGAGGGCTGCTGGGACTACCTTATCATCCCTCCTGACGGCTGCTGGGACTACCTTATCATCCCTCCTGAGGGCTGCTGGGACTACCTTATCATCCCTCCTGAGGGCTGCTGGGACTACCTTATCATCCCTCCTGAGGGCTGCTGGGACTACCTTATCATCCCTCCTGAGGACTGCTGGGACTACCTTATCATCCCTCCTGAGGACTGCTGGGACTACCTTATCATCCCTCCTGAGGACTGCTGGGACTACCTTATCATCCCTCCTGAGGGCTGCTGGGACTACCTTATCATCCCTCCTGAGGACTGCTGGGACTACCTTATCATCCCTCCTGAGGACTGCTGTGACTACCTTATCATCCCTCCTGAGGGCTGCTGGGACTACCTTATCATCCCTCCTGAGGACTGCTGGGACTACCTTATCATCCCTCCTGAGGACTGCTGGGACTACCTTATCATCCCTCCTGACGGCTGCTGGGACTACCTTATCATCCCTCATGAGGGCTGCTGGGACTACCTTATCATCCCTCCTGACGGCTGCTGGGACTACCTTATCATCCCTCCTGACGGACTGCTGGGACTACCTTATCCTCCCTCCTGAGGGCTGCTGGGACGACCTTATCATCCCTCCTGAGGGCTGCTGGGACTACCTTATCATCCCTCCTGAGGGCTGCTGGGACTACCTTATCATCCCTCCTGAGGGCTGCTGGGACTACCTTATCATCCCTCCTGAGGACTGCTGGGACTACCTTATCATCCCTCCTGAGGACTGCTGGGACTACCTTATCGTCCCTCCTGAGGACTGCTGGGACTATCTTATCATCCCTCCTGAGGACTGCTGGGACTACCTTATCATCCCTCCTGAGGACTGCTGGGACTACCTTATCATCCCTCCTGACGGCTGCTGGGACTACCTTATCATCCCTCCTGAGGGCTGCTGGGACTACCTTATCATCCCTCCTGAGGGCTGCTGGGACTACCTTATCATCCCTCCTGACGGCTGCTGGGACTACCTTATCATCCCTCCTGAGGACTGCTGGGACTACCTTATCATCCCTCCTGAGGGCTGCTGGGACTACCTTATCATCCCTCCTGACGGCTGCTGGGACTACCTTATCATCCCTCCTGAGGGCTGCTGGGACTACCTTATCATCCCTCCTGAGGACTGCTGGGACTACCTTATCATCCCTCCTGAGGACTGCTGGGACTACCTTATCATCCCTCCTGAGGACTGCTGGGACTACCTTATCATCCCTCCTGACGGCTGCTGGGACTACCTTATCATCCCTCCTGAGGGCTGCTGGGACTACCTTATCATCCCTCCTGAGGGCTGCTGGGACTACCTTATCATCCCTCCTGAGGGCTGCTGGGACTACCTTATCATCCCTCCTGACGGCTGCTGGGACTACCTTATCATCCCTCCTGAGGACTGCTGGGACTACCTTATCATCCCTCCTGAGGACTGCTGGGACTACCTTATCATCCCTCCTGAGGACTGCTGGGACTACCTTATCATCCCTCCTGAGGACTGCTGGGACTACCTTATCATCCCTCCTGAGGGCTGCTGGGACTACCTTATCATCCCTCCTGAGGACTGCTGGGACTACCTTATCATCCCTCCTGAGGGCTGCTGGGACTACCTTATCATCCCTCCTGACGGCTGCTGGGACTACCTTATCATCCCTCCTGAGGGCTGCTGGGACTACCTTATCATCCCTCCTGACGGCTGCTGGGACTACCTTATCATCCCTCCTGAGGACTGCTGGGACTACCTTATCATCCCTCCTGACGGCTGCTGGGACTACCTTATCATCCCTCCTGAGGACTGCTGGGACTACCTTATCATCCCTCCTGACGGCTGCTGGGACTACCTTATCATCCCTCCTGAGGGCTGCTGGGACTACCTTATCATCCCTCCTGAGGGCTGCTGGGACTTCCTTATCATCCCTCCTGAGGGCTGCTGGGACTACCTTATCATCCCTCCTGAGGGCTGCTGGGACTACCTTATCATCCCTCCTGAGGGCTGCTGGGACTACCTTATCATCCCTCCTGAGGACTGCTGGGACTACCTTATCATCCCTCCTGAGGACTGCTGGGACTACCTTATCATCCCTCCTGAGGACTGCTGGGACTACCTTATCATCCCTCCTGAGGACTGCTGGGACTACCTTATCATCCCTCCTGAGGGCTGCTGGGACTACCTTATCATCCCTCCTGAGGGCTGCTGGGACTACCTTATCATCCCTCCTGAGGGCTGCTGGGACTACCTTATCATCCCTCCTGACGGCTGCTGGGACTACCTTATCATCCCTCCTGAGGACTGCTGGGACTACCTTATCATCCCTCCTGAGGACTGCTGGGACTACCTTATCATCCCTCCTGAGGACTGCTGGGACTACCTTATCATCCCTCCTGAGGACTGCTGGGACTACCTTATCATCCCTCCTGACGGCTGCTGGGACTACCTTATCATCCCTCCTGAGGGCTGCTGGGACTACCTTATCATCCCTCCTGACGGCTGCTGGGACTACCTTATCATCCCTCCTGAGGGCTGCTGGGACTACCTTATCACTGAGGGCTGCTGGGACTACCTTCTCATCCCTCCTGCGGGCTGCTGGGACTACCTTATCCTCCCTCCTGAGGACTGCTGGGACTACCTTATCATCCCTCCTGAGGACTGCTGGGACTACCTTATCATCCCTCCTGAGGACTGCTGGGACTACCTTATCATCCCTCCTGAGGGCTGCTGGGACTACCTTATCATCCCTCCTGAGGACTGCTGGGACTACCTTATCATCCCTCCTGAGGGCTGCTGGGACTACCTTATCATCCCTCCTGACGGCTGCTGGGACTACCTTATCATCCCTCCTGAGGGCTGCTGGGACTACCTTATCATCCCTCCTGACGGCTGCTGGGACTACCTTATCATCCCTCCTGAGGACTGCTGGGACTACCTTATCATCCCTCCTGAGGACTGCTGGGACTACCTTATCATCCCTCCTGAGGACTGCTGGGACTACCTTATCATCCCTTCTGAGGACTGCTGTGACTACCTTATCATCCCTCCTGAGGGCTGCTGGGACTACCTTATCATCCCTCCTGAGGACTGCTGGGACTACCTTATCATCCCTCCTGAGGACTGCTGGGACTACCTTATCATCCCTCCTGACGGCTGCTGGGACTACCTTATCATCCCTCATGAGGGCTGCTGGGACTACCTTATCATCCCTCCTGACGGCTGCTGGGACTACCTTATCATCCCTCCTGAGGACTGCTGGGACTACCTTATCATCCCTCCTGAGGGCTGCTGGGACTACCTTTTCATCCCTCCTGAGGGCTGCTGGGACTACCTTATCATCCCTCCTGAGGGCTGCTGGGACTACCTTATCATCCCTCCTGAGGGCTGCTGGGACTACCTTATCATCCCTCCTGAGGACTGCTGGGACTACCTTATCATCCCTCCTGAGGACTGCTGGGACTACCTTATCGTCCCTCCTGAGGACTGCTGGGACTACCTTATCATCCCTCCTGAGGACTGCTGGGACTACCTTATCATCCCTCCTGAGGACTGCTGGGACTACCTTATCATCCCTCCTGACGGCTGCTGGGACTACCTTATCATCCCTCCTGAGGGCTGCTGGGACTACCTTATCATCCCTCCTGAGGGCTGCTGGGACTACCTTATCATCCCTCCTGACGGCTGCTGGGACTACCTTATCATCCCTCCTGAGGACTGCTGGGACTACCTTATCATCCCTCCTGAGGGCTGCTGGGACTACCTTATCATCCCTCCTGACGGCTGCTGGGACTACCTTATCATCCCTCCTGAGGGCTGCTGGGACTACCTTATCATCCCTCCTGACGGCTGCTGGGACTACCTTATCATCCCTCCTGAGGGCTGCTGGGACTACCTTATCATCCCTCCTGAGGGCTGCTGGGACTACCTTATCATCCCTCCTGAGGACTGCTGGGACTACCTTATCATCCCTCCTGACGGCTGCTGGGACTACCTTATCATCCCTCCTGAGGGCTGCTGGGACTACCTTATCATCCCTCTTGAGGACTGCTGGGACTACCTTATCATCCCTCATGAGGGCTGCTGGGACTACCTTATCATCCCTCCTGACGGCTGCTGGGACTACCTTATCATCCCTCCTGAGGGCTGCTAGGACTACCTTATCATCCCTCCTGAGGACTGCTGGGACTACCTTATCATCCCTCCTGAGGGCTGCTGGGACTACCTTATCATCCCTCCTGACGGCTGCTGGGACTACCTTATCATCCCTCCTGAGGACTGCTGGGACTACCTTATCATCCCTCCTGAGGGCTGCTGGGACTACCTTATCATCCCTCCTGACGGCTGCTGGGACTACCTTATCATCCCTCCTGAGGGCTGCTGGGACTACCTTATCATCCCTCCTGAGGGCTGCTGGGACTACCTTATCATCCCTCCTGAGGACTGCTGGGACTACCTTATCATCCCTCCTGAGGGCTGCTGGGACTACCTTATCATCCCTCCTGAGGGCTGCTGGGACTACCTTATCATCCCTCCTGAGGACTGCTGGGACTACCTTATCATCCCTCCTGAGGGCTGCTGGGACTACCTTATCATCCCTCCTGACGGCTGCTGGGACTACCTTATCATCCCTCCTGAGGGCTGCTGGGACTACCTTATCATCCCTCCTGAGGACTGCTGGGACTACCTTATCATCCCTCCTGAGGGCTGCTGGGACTACCTTATCATCCCTCCTGAGGGCTGCTGGGACTACCTTATCATCCCTCCTGAGGGCTGCTGGGACTACCTTATCATCCCTCCTGAGGACTGCTGGGACTACCTTATCATCCCTCCTGAGGGCTGCTGGGACTACCTTATCATCCCTCCTGACGGCTGCTGGGACTACCTTATCATCCCTCCTGAGGACTGCTGGGACTACCTTATCATCCCTCCTGAGGGCTGCTGGGACTACCTTATCATCCCTCCTGAGGGCTGCTGGGACTACCTTATCATCCCTCCTGACGGCTGCTGGGACTACCTTATCATCCCTCCTGAGGACTGCTGGGACTACCTTATCATCCCTCCTGAGGACTGCTGGGACTACCTTATCATCCCTCCTGAGCGCTGCTGGGACTACCTTATCATCCCTCCTGAGGGCTGCTGGGACTACCTTATCATCCCTCCTGAGGGCTGCTGGGACTACCTTATCATCCCTCCTGAGGGCTGCTGGAACTACCTTATCATCCGTCCTGAGGGCTGCTGGGACTACCTTATCAGCCCTCCTGAGGGCTGCTGGGACTACCTTATCAGCCCTCCTGAGGGCTGCTTCTTAAATGATAATTGGTGTTATCTCTTCTCATGGCAAGATTTTTGCAGGATTCTTCCCTGTTAGTGGATAGATTGTAGCAGGTATTAGTGGAGATATTGTAGCAGGTATTAGTGGGTAGAGTGTAGCAGGTATTAGTGGAGATATTGTAGCAGGTATTAGTGGATAGACTGTAGCAGGTATTAGTGGAGATATTGTAGCAGGTATTAGTGGATAGACTGTAGCAGGTATTAGTGGATAGAGTGTAGCAGGTATTAGTGGAGATATTGTAACAGGTGTTAGTGAATGGACTGTAGCAGGTGTTAGTGGATAGATTGCAACAGGTGTTAGTGGATAGATTGTAGCAGGTGTTAGTGGATAAACTGTAGCAGGTGTTAGTGGATAGACTGTAGCAGGTGTTAGTGGATAGACTGTAGCAGGTATTAGTGGATAGACTGTAGCAGGTGTTAGTGGATAGACTGTAGCAGGTGTTAGTGGATAGATTGCAACAGGTGTTAGTGGATAGACTGTAGCAGGTGTTAGTGGATAAACTGTAGCAGGTGTTAGTGGATAGACTGTAGCAGGTGTTACTGGATAGAGTGTAGCAGGTGTTAGTAGATGGAGTGTAGCAGGTGTTAGTGGATGGAGTGTAGCAGGTGTTAGTGGATGGAGTGTAGCAGGTGTTAGTTGATGGAGTGTAGCAGGTGTTAGTGGATAGACTGTAGCAGGTGTTAGTGAATGGAGTGTAGTAAGTGTTAGTATATGGAGTGTAGCAGGTGTTAGTGGATGGAGTGTAGCAGGTGTTAGTAGATGGAGTGTAGCAGGTGTTAGTGGATGGAGTGTAGCAGGTGTTAGTGGATAGACTGTAGCAGGTGTTAGTGGATGAAGTGTTGCAGGTATTAGTGGATGGAGTGCAGCAGGTGTTAGTAAATGGAGTGTAGCAGGTCTTAGTGGATGGAGTGTAGCAGGTGTTAGTGGATGGAGTGTAGCAGGTGTTGTGGATGGAGTGTAGCAGGTGTTAGTGGATGGAGTGTAGCAGGTGTTAGTGGATGGAGTGTAGCAGGTGTTAGTACATGGAGTGTAGCAGGTGTTAATAGATGGAGTGTAGCAGGTGTTAGTGGATGGAGTGTAGCAGGTGTTAGTGGATGGAGCGTAGCAGGTGTTAGTGGATGGAGTGTAGCAGGTGTTAGTGGATGGAGTGTAGCAGGTGTTAGTGGATGGAGTGTAGCAGGTGTTAGTGGATGGAGTGTAGCAGGTGTTAGTGGATGGAGTGCAGCAGGTGTTAGTGGATGGAGTGTAGCAGATGTTAGTGGATGGAGTGTAGCAGGTGTTAGTGGATGGAGTGTAGCAGGTGTTAGTGGATGGAGTGTAGCAGGTGTTAGTGGATGGAGTGTAGCAGGTGTTAGTGGATGGAGTGTAGCAGGTGTTAGGGGATGGAGTGTAGCAGGTGTTAGTGGATGGAGCGTAGCAGGTGTTAGTGGATGGAGTGTAGCAGGTGTTAGTGGATGGAGTGTAGCAGGTGTTAGTGGATGGAGTGTAGTAGGTGTTAGTGGATGGAGTGCAGCAGGTGTTAGTGGATGGAGTGTAGCAGGTGTTAGTGGATGGAGTGTAGCAGGTGTTAGTGGATGGAGTGTAGCAGGTGTTAGTGGATGGAGTGTAGCAGGTCTTAGTGGATGGAGTGTAGCAGGTCTTAGTGGATGGAGTGTAGCAGGTGTTAGTGGATGGAGTGTAGCAGGTCTTAGTGGATGGAGTGTAGCAGGTGTTAGTGGATGGAGTGTAGCAGGTGTTAGTGGATGGAGTGGAGCAGGTGTTAGTGGATGGAGTGTAGCAGGTGTTAGTGGATGGAGTGTAGCAGGTGTTAGTGGATGGAGTGTAGCAGGTGTTAGTGGATGGAGTGTAGCAGGTGTTAGTGGATGGAGTGTAGCAGGTGTTAGTGGATGGAGTGTAGCAGGTGTTAGTGGATGGAGTGTAGCAGGTGTTAGTGGATGGAGTGTAGCAGGTGTTAGTGGATGGAGTGTAGCAGGTGTTAGTGGATGGAGTGTAGCAGGTGTTAGTGGATGGAGTGTAGCAGGTGTTAGTGGATGGAGTGTAGCAGGTGTTAGTGGATGGAGTGTAGCAGGTGTTAGTGGATGGAGTGTAGCAGGTGTTATTGGATGGAGTGTAGCAGGTGTTAGTGGATGGAGTGTAGCAGGTGTTAGTGGATGGAGTGTCGCAGGTGTTAGTGGATGGAGTGTAGCAGGTGTTAGCGCTGTTGGAACCTTAGGTCAGCGTTACTCTTGGTGTACGTCTACATAACGCTCGTTAGTCTCATTTGTTTGATCAGTGAGTTTATATTCTTTTTCCTTTGTGTTCAGTTCATTTCTCTCTGTAAAATGTATGTCCCTGCCACTCTGAGAAGTGTCTGTTTCACCTGTCCTGTGAGGTATCAGTCCCTTCATCCCTAGGACGCATCTGTCCCTTCCAGTCTAAGTGCTATATTTCTCTCCCACACTAAGACGTATCTGTCTCTTCCAGTCTACGAGGTATATTTCTCTCCCACACTAAGACGCATCTGTCTCTTCCAGTCTACGAGGTATATTTCTCTCCCACACTAAGACGCATCTGTCTCTTCCAGTCTACGAGGTATATTTCTCTCCCACACTAAAACGCATCTGTCCCTTCCACTCTAAGAGGTATATTTCTCTCCCACACTAAGACGCATCAGTCCCTTCCAGTCTAAGAGGTATATTTCTCTCCCACACTAAGACGCATCTGTCCCTTCCACTCTAAGAGGTATATTTCTCTCCCACACTAAGACGCATCTGTCCCTTCCACTCTAAGAGGTATATTTCTCTCCCACACTAAGACGCATCAGTCCCTTCCAGTCTACGAGGTATATTTCTCTCCCACACTAAAACGCATCTGTCCCTTCCACTCTAAGAGGTATATTTCTCTCCCACACTAAGACGCATCTGTCCCTTCCAGTCTAAGTGCTATATTTCTCTCCCACACTAAGACGCATCTGTCCCTTCCAGTCTAAGAGGTATATTTCTCTCCCACACTGAGACACATCTGTCTCTTCCAGTCTAAGAGGTATATTTCTCTCCCACACTAAGACGCATCAGTCCCTTCCAGTCTAAGTGCTATATTTCTCTCCCACACTAAGACGCATCTGTCCCTTCCAGTCTAAGAGGTATATTTCTCTCCCACACTAAGACACATCTGTCTCTTCCAGTCTAAGAGGTATATTTCTCTCCCACACTAAGACGCATCTGTCCCTTCCAGTCTAAGAGGTATATTTCTCTCCCACACCAAGATGCATCTGTCCCTTCCAGTCTAAGAGGTATATCTCTCTCCCGCCCTAAGAGGTATCCTGTCCCTCCCACCCTAAGAATAACAGGAAACGCCATTGCTGAGGTGCTTTCTGTTATCTTATTTGCTTGGACGACCTCCTCCTCTCTTCCGCAACATTGCGAGCTCCTGATGATATGGTGAATGTAACACGAAAGACCTAAAGCTATTATTATTCAACTCCTCCCGTGGTTGTTGTGCACACACACACACACACGCACACACACACACACACACACACACACACACACCCACACACACACACACACACACACACAGAGATATATATATATATATATATATATATATATATATATATATATATATATATATATATATATATGTAAGGGCGTGAGTGTATGAGAATGCACTTGGTGTCGGTTGTGGTGAACAATAATGGTGAAGAAGTTGAGAATAGAGGCGACTTAAGGTTGAAGTTTATTCCGAGTTCCAGGAAGTTTCTGTCAAGTCGATTTCTTTTGTGAGTCTCTTAACTTGTGTCCTGTTAAGTTACAGTGAAGTCTGATGTCAGTGTGATGTATAGTGGTAAGTTACAGTGAAGTCTGATGTCAGTGTGATGTATAGTGGTAAGTTACAGTGAAGTCTGATGTCAGTGTGATGTATAGTGGTAAGTTACAGTGAAGTCTGATGTCAGTGTGATGTATAGTGGTAAGTTACAGTGAAGTCTGATGTCAGTGTGATGTATAGTGGTAAGTTAAAGTGAAGTCTGATGTCAGTGTGATGTATAGTGGTAAGTTACAGTGTTCTATACCTCCCATTATTCCCTTGTAACTCCCATTATTCCCTAGTAACTCCCATTATTCCCTAGTAACTCCCATTATTCCCTTGTTCTATACCTCCCATTGTTCTCCTGATCTATTCCTCCCATTATTCCCGTGTTCTATACCTCCCATTATTCCCTTGTTCTATACCTCCCATTATTCCCTTGTTCTATACCTCCCATTGTACTCCTGTTCTATACCTCCCATTATTCCCGTGTTCTATACCTCCCATTATTCATGTGTTCTATACCCCCATTATTCCCTTGTTCTATACCTCCCATTATTCCCTTGTTCTTACCTCCCATTGTTCTCCTGTTCTATACCTCCCATTATTCCCGTGTTCTATACCTCCCATTATTCCCTTGTTCTATACCTCCCATTATTCTCCTGTTCTATACCTACCATTATTCCCGTGTTCTTTACCTCCCATTATTGCCGTGTTCTATTCCTCCCATTATTGCCGTGTTCTATACCTCCCATTATTCCCTTGTTCTATACCTCCCAGTATTCCCTTGTTCTATACCTCCCATTATTCTCCTGTTCTATACCTCCCATTATTCTCCTGTTCTATGCCTCCCACTATTCTCCTGTTCTATACCTCCCATTATTGCCGTGTTCTATACCTCTCATTATTGCTGTGTTCAATACCTCCCATTATTCCCTTGTTCTATAGCTCCCATTATTCCCTTGTTCTATACCTCCCATTATTCCCCTGTTCTATACCTCCCATTATTCTCCTGTTCTATACCTTCCATTATTCTCCTGTTCTATACCTCCCATTATTCTCCTGTTCTATACTTCCCATTATTCTCCTGTTCTATACCTCCCATTATTCTCCTGTTCTATACCTCCCATTATTCTCCTGTTCTATACCTCCCATTATTCTCCTGTTCTATACCTCCCATTATTCTCCTGTTCTATACCTCCCATTATTCTCCTGTTCTATACCTCCAATTATTTCCGTGTTCTATACCACACATTATTCCCTTGTTCTATACCTCCTATTATTCCCTTGTTCAATACCTTCCATTATTCCCTTGTTCTACACCTCCCATTATTCTCCTGTTCTATACCTCCCATTATTCCTGTGTTCTATACCTCCCATTATTCCCTTGTTCTGTACCTCTCATTATTCCCTTGTTCTACACCTCCCATTATTCTCCTGTTCTATACCTCCCATTATTCCCGTGTTCGATACCTCCCATTATTCCCTTGTTCTATACCTCCCATTATTCCCGTGTTAAATACCTCCCATTATTACCGTGTTCTATACCTCCCATTATTGCCGTATTCTATACCTCCCATTATTCCCGTCTTCTATACCTCCCATTATTCCCGTGTTCTATACCTCCCATCATTCCCGTCTTCTATACCTCCCATTATTCCCGTGTTCTATGCCTTCCATTATTCTAATGTTCTATACCTCCCATTCTTCCCGTGTTCTATACCTCCCATTATTCACGTGTTCTATACCTCCCATTATTACCGTGTTCTATACCTCCCATTATTGCCGTGTTCTATACCTCCCATTATTCCCGTCTTCTATACCTCCCATTATTCCCGTGTTCTATACCTCCAATTATTCCCGTGTTCTATACCTCCCATTATTCCCGTGTTCTATACCTCCCATTATTCTACTGTTCTATACCTCCCATTATTCCCGTGTTCTATACCTCCCATTCTTCCCGTGTTCTATACCTCCCATTATTCCCGTGTTCTATACCTCCCATTATTCCCGTGTTCTATACCTCCCATTATTCTCCTGTTCTATACCTCCCATTATTACCGTGTTCTATACCTCCCATTATTCACGTGTTCTATGCCTCCTATTATTCACGTGTTCTACACCTCCCATTCCTCCTGTGTTCTATACCTCCCATTATTCACGTGTTCTACACCTCCCATTCTTCCCGTGTTCTATACCTCCCATTATTCACGTGTTCTATACCTCCCGTTATTCCCGTGTTCTATACCTCCCAGTCTTCCCTTGTTCTATACGTCCCATTATTCCCGTGTTAAATACCTCCCATTATTACCGTGTTCTATACCTCCCATTATTCCCGTGTTCTATACCTCCCAGTCTTCCCTTGTTCTATACCTCCCATTATTCCCGTGTTAAATACCTCCCATTATTACCGTGTTCTATACCTCCCATTATTCCCGTGTTCTATACCTCCCATTATTCCCGTGTTCTATACCTCCCAGTCTTCCCGTGTTCTATACCTCCCATTATTCCCGTGTTAAATACCTCCCATTATTACCGTGTTCTATACCTCCCAGTCTTCCCGTGTTCTATACCTCCCATTATTCCCGTGTTCTATACCTCCCATTATTCCCGTGTTCTATACCTCCCAGTCTTCCCGTGTTCTATACCTCCCATTATTCCCGTGTTAAATACCTCCCATTATTACCGTGTTCTATACCTCCCATTATTCCCGTGTTCTATACCTCCCATTATTCCCGTGTTCTATACCTCCCATTATTCCCGTGTTCTATACCTCGCATTCTTCCCGTGTTCTATACCTCCTATTATTCCCGTGTTCTATACCTCCCATTATTCACGTGCTCTATACCTCCCATTATTCTTCTGTTCTATACCTCCCATTATTACCGTGTTCTATACCTCCCATTATTCACTGTTCTATACCTCCCATTATTCACGTGTTCTACACCTCCCATTCCTCCCGTGTTCTGTACCTCCCGTTATTCCCGTGTTCTATACCTCCCAGTCTTACCTTGTTCTATAACTCCCATTATTCCCGTGTTCTATACCTCCCATTATTCCCGGGTTCTATACCTCCCATTATTCCCGTGTTCTATACCTCCCATTATTCCCGGGTTCTATACCTCCCATTATTCCCGTGTTCTATACCTCCCAGTCTTCCCGTGTTCTATACCTCCCATTATTCCCGTTTTCTATGGCCATCTTCGCTATCAACCACAAACTAAAGAAAACTCTGGGAAAAAATCCCATATACGACCTGTTTTTTGCTCAGTTTACAAGATAATGTAACAAATAAAGACCATATTGTTTTTTTAACAATTTTTTTTCATATTGTGAAAATTACCTGAGTTGTTTGACAATGTTGATGATGATCCCTCATAGTGAGTTGAGGAGTGAGTTGAGGAGTGAGTTGAGGAGTTGAGGAGTGAGTTGAGGAGTGAGTTGAGGAGTTGAGGAGTGAGTTGAATAGTGAGTTGAATAGTGAGTTGAAGAGTGAGTTGAACAGTGAGTTGAACAGTGAGTTGAAGAGTGAGTTGAGGAGTGAGTTGAAGAGTGAGTTGAAGAGTGAGTTTAAGAGTGAGTTGAAGAGTGAGTTGAAGAGTGAGTTGAAGAGTGAGTTGAATAGTGAGTTGAAGAGTGAGTTGAAGAGTGAGTTGAGGAGTGAGTTGAGGAGTTGAAGAATGAGTTGAATAGTGAGTTGAATAGTGAGTTGAAGAGTGAGTTGAACAGTGAGTTGAACAGTGAGTTGAAGAGTGAGTTGAGGAGTGAGTTGAAGAGTGAGTTGAAGAGTGAGTTTAAGAGTGAGTTGAAGAGTGAGTTGAAGAGTGAGTTGAAGAGTGAATTGAATAGTGAGTTGAAGAGTGAGTTGAAGAGTGAGTTGAGGAGTGAGTTGAGGAGTGAGTTGAAGAGTGAGTTGAATAGTGAGTTGAATAGTGAGTTGAAGAGTGAGTTGAAGAGTGAGTTGAGGAGTGAGTTGAAGAGTGAGTTGAATAGTGAGTTGAATAGTGAGTTGAAGAGTGAGTTGAAGAGTAAGTTGACGAGTGAGTTGAGAAGTGAGTTGAGGAGTGAGTTGAAGAGTGAGTTGAAGAGAGAGTTGAAGAGTGAGTTGAAGAGTGAGTTTAAGAGTGAGTTGAAGAGTGAGTTGAAGAGTGAGTTGAGGAGTGAGTTG
>NC_091328.1:2136770-2176770 GCF_038502225.1 Cherax quadricarinatus | reverse complement strand
GAGCTGATGTAGGTAACAGCTCTTAGCTTGTCAATAAAGTTAGGAAACCTTAACCTGTAAATAGCTTGTCAATAAAGCTAGGGATCCTTAACCTTGTCAAACCATGTGTAAAAAAAAAAAAAAAAAAAAAAAAAAAAAAAAAAAAAAAAGAGAGAGAGAGAGAGAGAGAGAGAGAGAGAGAGAGAGAGAGAGAGAGAGAGAGAGAGAGAGAGAGAGAGAGAGAGAGAGAGAGAGCTGTCAATAAAGCTAGGGATCCTTAACCTTGTCAAACCCTGTGTAAAAAAAAAAAGAGAGAGAGAGAGAGAGAGAGAGAGAGAGAGAGAGAGTAATATTTTCCAGGATGATTCATCTGTTACATGAACTGGAATTAAGAAGAGCTTTTTTAAATTCTTTTGTTTTTTTAACAGGAAGATAACGTATATATATATATATATATATATATATATATATATATATATATACATATATATATATATACATATATATATATATATATATATATAT
Organism: Cherax quadricarinatus; assembly: GCF_038502225.1. Lineage (NCBI taxonomy): Eukaryota > Metazoa > Arthropoda > Malacostraca > Decapoda > Parastacidae > Cherax > Cherax quadricarinatus. The sequence goes on along the minus strand of NC_091328.1, from coordinate 2,176,266 downwards.
TCTTTCTTTCAACACACCGGCCGTATCCCACCGAGGCGGGGTGGCCCAAAAGGAAAAACGAAAGTTTCTCCTTTTACATTTAGTAATATATACAGGAGAAGAGGTTACTAGCCCCTTGCTCCCGGCATTTTAGTTGCCTCTTACAACACGCATGGCTTACGGAGGAAGAATTCTGTTCCACTTCCCCATGGAGATAAGAGGAAATAAACAAGAATAAGAACTAGAAAGAAAATAGAAGAAAACCCAGAGGGGTGTGTATATATGTGCTTGTACATGTATGTGTAGTGTGACCTAAGTGTAAGTAGAAGTAGCAAGACGTACCTGAAATCTTGCATGTTCATGAGACAGAAAAAAGGACACCAGCAATCCTACCATCATGTAAAACAATTACAGGCTTTCGTTTTACACTCACTTGGCAGGACGGTAGTACCTCCCTGGGCGGTTGCTGTCTACCAACCTACTACCTATAATATATATATATATATATATATATATATATATATATATATATATTTATATATATATATATATATATATATATATATATATATATATATATATATATATATATATATATATATATATATATATATATATATATATATATATATATATATATATAATGTTACAAAACTCGTCTTGTTAACCTTCTCCAGTGGTATGGTAGTGTTAAGGTAACATATTCTTGCTAAGCAGATGTCCTGTTTACGGTTTTGTAACAATAACTTTTAATAATAATTCAGGATTACGAAACAAGTAAGTATAACTGTTTACTAGTAGACTTATAGCTTAATATATAATTATATAATGTTAGGATTAACATAAAATAAGGAGTTTAACTCTTACATTTCTCTTGGTACGTACCAGTATATTGACATGAATAAATCAACCTCTTGAGGTCGAGCCTTGTAGTAAGTTCAACAATAATCTGCACCTATAATGGTTATTAAGACTTATCCACAAAGTAAATTATAATGGTTATAAAGACTTATCTGAACTATCAATTCAGAGTATACAAGCACTCGTATGTGACTTAGAAGAGCATAGACCACAAATTAACCCACGAGGCCAACAAGGCTTATTCACTCAACTGAAAGATCAATTCACCAGAGTATAAACAACTTGAAAGTGACAAACTTAAGAAAGGGAGTCAAGTATGAAAGGAAAACGGCCACAAGAAAGAACTTGACATGTCTCTTATGAGAGGTCAATGAATAACTGAGTGAGGTATGCTCCCTTGGCTATACAAGCCCAGACTGTAGTATGTCACACGCGACTGTAGTGTCACCCGCGACTGTAGCGTCGACATTGACTAGCGCCTCACCTCCGATCATTACACATCACGTAGGGCCAGTGGTGATAATCTCACCACACCGTGTCCATCAAAGCTTGAACAAATACAAGTCTTGTTTCTCATATTAGTCTTCGACACAATAAGACCAATGAGACCAACAGCACTACAAAGATTTCTATATACAGAAATCGCACAAAGGCACCAACAGCATCACCTAGAGCCGTAGCTGAAGCAACAATGCCAACAAGGCTGCAGAGCAGATTAATGAAGTCCACATTAACCTGCAGCGAACATCAAGGAACCAGAGTAAGTTCTGTTCCTAAATGTCATCATTTGTATTCTTTCAATATACCAACTACGGCGATATGCTTCGTCACAGGACAGCAGTAACTCATCGAAAGTGACTGAAATTCTTGGTCTTACTCCCGTCGTGTGGATGCTTCTCTCTCTCTCGCTGCTCCTCAAGGGAGGTTCCTTGATGCTAGTGAGGGGCTCTTGATCTAAGGAACTGGATCTGTGCACTAGTTCCCTGAATTAAGCCTGAATACCTTCTGTCCCCCCTCCACATGTGCTGTATAATCTACGGGTTTAGCGCTTCCCGTATGATTATAATTATCTTTCTCGCTGCTCCTGGTGGAGGCAACACCCCTGTCTGTTCTGTCTGGGAGAATGCTGTTCTCCTCAGTTTATGTTATTAACACTGTTTTTGGTAGATTATATGTCCCATGGTGAGCCGCGAACATCTTGTAACTCTGTGCAATTCTGTTCTGTGAGCATAGGAATAGGAGGAGAAATTTTTTCCTGGGTATAGGCATGGCTGACAAACAGACAGCAGAGAGTTTGCATAAATGGGGAGAAATCAGAATGGGGGCACGTCACAAGCGGTGTTCCTCAGGGGTCAGTGTTGGGCCCGTTGTTGTTCACAATTTACATAAACGACATAGATGAGGGAATAAATAGCGACATAAGCAAATTTGCTGATGACACCAAAATAGGCCGTCCAATTCATTCTAATGAGGACATTAGAGCACTCCAGGATGATTTGAATAGACTGACGTAATGGTCGGAGAAGTGGCAGATGCAGTTTAATATTGACAAATGCAAAGTTCTAAATGTTGGACAGTTAAATAACCATGCCACATATAAACTAAATAATGTAGATCTTAACACTACTGATTGCGAAAAGGATTTAGGAGTTCTGGTTAGCAGTAACCTAAAACCAAGACAACAGTGCATTAGTGTTCTCAATAAAGCTAACAGAATTCATGGCTTCATATCTAGAAGTATAAATAATAGAAGTCCTCAGGTTGTTCTTCAACTCTATATATCCTTGGTTAGGCCTCATTTAGACTATGCTGCTCAGTTCTGGTCACCGTATTACAGAATGGATATAAATGCTCTGGAAAACGTACAAAGGAGGATGACAAAGATGATCCCATGTATCAGAAATCTTCCCTATGAGGATAGAATGAGGGCCCTGAATCTGTACTCTCTCGAAAGGCATAGAATTAGAGGGGATGTGATAGAGGTGTATAAATGGAAAACAGGAATAAATAAAGGGGATGTAAATAGCGTGCTGAAAATTTCCAGCCATGACAGGACTCGCAGCAATGGTTTCAAGTTGGAAAAATTCAGATTCAGGAAGGATATAGGAAAGCACTGGTTTGGTAATAGAGTTGTGGATGAGTGGAACAAACTCCCGAGTACGGTTATTGAGGCTAAAACGTTGTGTAGTTTTAAAAATAGGTTAGATAAATACATGAGTGGGTGAGGGTGGGTGTGAGTTTACCTTACTAGCTTGTGCTGCTGGGTCTGGTGCGATGCTCCATCCTTGAGTGGAGATGACCAGGCTGGGTGGGTCATTGGAATAATCTGGGGGGTGGGTCATTGTCTAATCCGGGGGGGGAAACATGGATCTGCTCCGCTTGGGTCAGTAGGCCTGTTGCAGTGTTCCTTCTTTCTTACGTACTTATGTTCTAAATGATATTTGACGTTTTCAGAGGTTGTGTGATGTGGAGACACTATATATCTCTGATGCAGAGTTCAGCTCTTCGCCTACATTGTTCTGGCATCTACACGCTGTCGTAGACAGGAATCTGGAACTGAGTATCTACTGAAGGTCCAGATTTAGGGTCGTTTTGGTCTCCTTGATGCCTTACCTGAAGCAGTGTCGTTCACTGCTGCTTCCTGTATTACTGTTGTTTTGTGACTGGGTCGTCATACTGTTCAAGTAAGCTGTTTGATTGCCTCGGTGGTCCAGAAATTAGGTCATTTAGAGACTTGTTATTGTCAGTCACAGTCGAAGTCGAGTCAATCCGAGCACATACCGAACACTTACACAAACACACACACACACGTCATTACTTTTGTACTTATGAGTACATCCCTTCATATCAACGTACCAGACAGTACATATTAAGAGTAGTACAATATTTTATTATTTATTATTATTATTAAAGATTCGCCGGTATTCTCCCGGCCCGGGCCTTTTCCAAGTGGTGGCCCGGCCTTGGCTCCCTCTTTAGGGAGTGTCTGAGACCTAAGTCTCCCATGGGAGGAGGCACAAGTACCTCCTCATCTTTGGGACTAACTGTCCCCAGGCCTAGTCACAAGCTAGGCCTCTCTGGTCTGCCATCCCCGCCACAAGGGGGCTAATGGGAATGACAGTCTTATGAGCTAAAGGCTCGGGCTCAGGCACCTACCCTACCCTAGAAGAGCTGGGCATGTATAATATTTTATCAAATGTGTCCATAACACCAAATGATTATATGTACAGAATAACTATAATATATAAGTATACTAAGATATACTCTAAGAGTTATGTAGGAGCTTATCTCCTTAATTATTCAAGTTATATTAACTGTAATCATTACCACCTAGACACCTTTATTATTAAAGATCTCAGCATTAATTTGGTTGGTCAGTATTTATTCAGTTGCAATCCAAAAAGGGAATTTGAAGGATAACTGAACTATAATACTCTCTGGCAAACTGTTATGAAACCAGAAACAAGCTAGATACTAGAAGGGGATCAACAACTTGACCATCAAGTATTTTCTGGAGATTTTCCCATTATAGATGTCGCATTTTCTAACACTGAGATGTGTATGTTTCTGGGTGTGTATAATATACACTGTATATATGACCTTCAGCTGCGTTCTTAGGTACTGTATGTTCCTTAAGGATGGGAGTTAATATTGCAGTTTAAAAACTGTAGTGTAAAGCACCCTTCTGGCAAGACAGTGATGGAGTGAATGATGGTATAAGTTTTTCTTTTTCGGGCCACCCTGCCTTGGTGGGAATCGGCCAGTGTGATAATAATGTTAATATTAATATCAATAATATTAGTACAATTATAATAATTTGTATAATAATAATAATAATAATAATAATAATAATAATAATAATAATAATAATAATAATAATAATAATAATAATAATAATAATAATAATAGTAGTCGATTTTTCCACTGAGCGAGGAACTTCCGGTTTGGGCTTTCCACGGAGCGAGGAACTTCCGGTTTGGGCTTTCCACGGAGCGAGGAACTTCCGGTTTGGGCCTTCTACAGAGCGAGGACTTCCGGTTTAGACCTTCCACTGAGCGAGGTATCCGGTCTAGGACCAGCAGCTGGAGGGTCACCTTTTCACACCTAGGTGTTACTTCCGGTTTTTGACCATGACCTCGCCCTCGAGACTACCTCACCCTTGACCCCCCAACCAATACCCCCACCCCCACGACCCCCCGCCTCGCGACCCCACCATCGCGCCGCGCGCCCGCCCGCGCGCCCCGCCCCGCCCGCGCGCCCGCCCGCGCCCTTCGCGACCCCCGCCCGCACCTTCTGCTGCGCCTTCTGCAGCGTCATCCGGATCGCCCCCGCGCCTCGAATTTTTTTCCGATTTTTTTCGAATTTTTTTTTGAATTTCATTTTCTTGTACTCTCCATCTCCTCGGATCAAGTTTTTAAGGTTCCCCCTCTCACTTTCACCCCCACCCCAAAATTTCTCGATATTACCAAGTTTTTGGATTCCCCCCTATGGGGGTTTCGAAAGTCTCCATCTCCTTGGATCCAGGTTTTTGGATTCCCCCCTATGGGGTTTTCGAAATTCTCCAATTCCTCGGATCAAGTTTTTTGGTTACCCCTCCTTTCACCCCCAAAAAATTTCTCAATATCAAAAGTCTCCACTTCCTCGGATCCCCCTCCCACTTTCACCCTCATCTCAAAATTTCTCGATAATACAAGTTTTTTGGATCCCCCCTATGGGGTTTTCGAAAGTCTCCATCTCCTTGGATCAAATTTTTGGATTACCCCTCTCACTTTCACTCCCACCCCAAAATTTCTCGATAATACCAAGACTCCATCTCCTTAGATCAAGTTTTTTGGATCCTCCCTATGGGGTTTTCGAAATTCTCCATCTCCTTGGATCAAGGTTTTTTGGATTATCCCTCCTTCCACCCCACCCCCCAATCCCAAAAATTTCTCAATATTACCAAGTTTTTGGATTCCCCCCTATGGGGGGTTTCGAAATTCTCCAATTCCTTGGATCAAGGTTTTTTGGATTCCCCCCCCCTCTGGGGGTAAGCATTCAAATGAACTCCTCCTATGGGGCATGCTTACTACAGGTCTAATGAAGGGTGTTTACTCGGCGGTCAGTGACGTCACGTGTTGACCCAGCACACAGGTTGAATCTTGTCTACCCTTTTACCCACCCTCCCAAACCCTCACACTCCAACCAACACCTCACAATTTTCACTCATAACCCCCAATTTTTCTCGTTTTAACCCTTTTAGTTCATTAAAGTTAATAAGGGGACACATGCATCAGAAAGTCACCACATCGCTTACATCCACTTTCGTTAAATTCACTACTCACAATTTTACATATTACGAAGTTAAATACGCACTTTTACTTTGAACATCTTCAAAACACTCTCATAAATCATTTGAATACTCACAAAAAATACCTTTATACATTTCCAAACAACACTGAAATACTCCAAAAAACATCATTCGAACACCCCCAAATCACCTCTGAATACTCCCAGAACACCTTCATAAATACTCTTGCACATCATTTGAACACCTTCATAAGTACTCTCATAATCATTTGTACACCTTCAAAAAACACCTTTGAATACTCACATAAACACCCTTGAACACCTTCAAAACACCTTCAAAGCACTCTCATAATCATTTGAACACACTCAAAACACCTTTGAATAACCTCAAAACACCTTTGAACACCTTCAAAACACCCTTGAACACCTTCAAAACACCCTTGAACACCTTCAAAAACAACATTTGAACACACTCAAAACACCTTTGAACATTTCCAAAACACTATTTGAGTACTCCCAAATAAGATTTTACATCTCTAATTTATCTGCACTTTCATTAAATTACAACTCATCCCTCAGTCTCCAGACTAGGCATTTTCTCGTTTTTACCCTTTTAGTTCATTAAAGTTATTAAGGGGACACAATACATCAGAAAAAAAAAAAAGTCACAAAAACTAACTCAAACACTTTACTTTGAACACCCCCAAAAACACTCTCATAATCATTTGTACACCTTCAAAAAACACCTTTGAATACTCACATAAACACCCTTGAACACCTTCAAAACACCTTTGAATAACCTCAAAACACCTTTGAACACCTTCAAAACACCCTTGAACACCCTTGATCACCTTCAAAAAACAACATTTGAACACACTCAAAACACCTTTGAACACCTTTGAACATTTCCAAACAACACTGAAACACTTCCAAAAAACACAATTTGAGTACTCCCAATTACACCACTGATTACTACTAAAACACCGCTGAATTCAATCAAAACACCCTTCAACACCTTCAAACACCCTTGAACACCTTCAAAACACTCTTGAACACCTTCAAAAACACCTTTGAACATTTCCAAAACACTATTTGAGTACTCCCAATTACACCACTGAATACTACTAAAACACCGATGAATTCAATCAAAACACCCTTCAACACCTTCAAAACACCTTTGAACACCTTTGAACATTTCCAAAAAACACTCTCATAATCATTTGAACACACTCAAAACACCTTTGAATAACCTCAAAACACCTTTGAGCACCTTCAAAACACCCTTGAACACCCTTGATCACCTTCAAAAAAAACAACATTTGAACACACTCAAAACACCTTTGAACACTTCCAAAAAACACAATTTGAGTACTCCCAATTACACCACTGAATACTACTAAAACACCGCTGAATTCAATCAAAACACCCTTCAACACCTTCAAAACACCTTTGAACACCTTTGAACATTTCCAAAACACTATTTGAGTACTCCCAATTACACCACTGATTACTACTAAAACACCGCTGAATTCAATCAAAACACCCTTCATCACCTTCAAACACCCTTGAACACACTCAAAACACCCTTCAACACCTTCAAAACACCTTTGAACACCTTCAAAACACCTTGAACACATTCAAAACACTCTCATAATCATTTGAACACACTCAAAACACCTTTTGAACACCTTTGAACACCTTCAAAACACCCTTGAACACCCTTGATCACCTTCAAAAAACAACATTTGAACACACTCAAAACACCTTTGAACACCTTTGAACATTTCCAAACAACACTGAAACACTTCCAAAAACACCATTTGAGTACTCCCAAATACACCACTGAATACTAAAACACCACTGAATACACTCAAAACACCACCAAAATCACCATAAACTAAGATCAACACCCACATCCCACAACACCCACAACACCCACAATTTTTTCTCGTTTTATCTAATTTCATCAGAAAAAGTCCCAACAACAACCCACTTATAACATTTTTTTTCGGTATCTCTAGTTCGACAACAACACCCACAACACCCACATCCCAGAACACCCATGAACATTTCCAAAACACTATTTGAGTACTCCCAATTACACCACTGATTACTACTAAAACACCGCTGAATTCAATCAAAACACCCTTCAACACCTTCAAACACCCTTGAACACCTTCAAAACACTCTTGAACACTTTCAAAAACACCTTTGAACATTTCCAATCAACACTGAAACACTTCCAAAAACACAATTTGAGTACTCCCTATTACACCACTGATTACTACTAAAACACCGCTGAATTCAATCAAAACACCCTTCAACACCTTCAAACACCCTTGAACACACTCAAAACACCCTTCAACACCTTCAAAACACCTTTGATCACCTTCAAAAACACCTTTGAATACATTCAAAACACTCTCAAAACACCTTTGAATAACCTCAAAACACCTTTGAACACCTTCAAAACACCCTTGAACACCCTTGATCACCTTCAAAAAACAACATTTGAACACACTCAAAACACCTTTGAACACCTTTGAACATTTCCAAACAACACTGAAACACTTCCAAAAACACCATTTGAGTACTCCCATATACACCACTGAATACTAAAACACCACTGAATACACTCAAAACACCACCAAAATCACCATAAACTAAGATCAACACCCACATCCCACAACACCCACAACACCCACAATTTTTTCTCGTTTTAACCCTTTTAGTTCATTAAAGTTAATAAGGGGACACAGTACATCAGAAAGTCACAACACCCACACCTCCCATTTTTTTTCTCGTTTTAACCCTTTTAGTTCATTAAAGTTAATAAGGGGCCACACTACATCAGAAAAAGTCACAAAAACAACCCACTTATAACGTCTTTTCGATATCTCTAGTTCGACAACAACACCCGCATCCCACATCACCCACATCCCACATCCCACACACACACACACACACATCCCTAACCTAGCCTAACCTAACCTAACTTATCCTAACCTAACCTAACCTAACCTAACCTAACCTAACCTAACCTAACCAAACCTAACCCAACCTAACCTAACCTAACCTAACCTAACTTATCCTAACCTAGCCTAACCTAACCTAACCTAACCTAACCTAACTTATCCTAACCTAGCCTAACCTAACCTAAATTATCCTAACCTAACCTAACCTAGCCTAACCTAACCTAACTTAACCTAACCTAACCTAACCTAACCGAACCTACCCTAACCTAACCTTACCTAACCTAACCTAGCCTAACCTAACCTAACCTAACTTAACCTAACCCAACCTAACCTAACCTAGCCTAACCTAACTTAACCTAACCTAACTTAACCTACCCTAACCTAACCTAACCTAACCTATCTTAACCTTACCTAACCTAACCTAGCCGAACCTATCCTAACCTAACCTAAAATATATTGGAACACTTCCAAAATACATTAGAGTACTCCAGAATTACTTTGAACGACTCCATTTTTGGATATTTCCAAATTAGTTTTGAAAACTTTATCGTAAAATCGAACATTATTTTCTTGTCGGTAAAACACACTCAATGGTAGAAATATTTACTCGATTTCCGAATAGAAACACTTTCCTTGCTCTGAGAGACTCATTGTGGGTCACCCCAACACATGGTGTAATGCGCTTCACACCCAAGGTAGAACATAACACCTGCGTCAACTCAGGACAGACAGGCGCCATGTAATGCGGGTAACATCCAAGGTAGAAAATCATCTCTTTCCAGACCAACTGTCTATCCTAACCTAACCTAACCTAACCTAATTCCTAACCTAACCTAACCTCACCTAACCGAACCTAACCTAACTCCATCAATCACCTCTATCCTAACCTAACCTAACCTAACCTAACCCAACCTAACTCCATCAAACACCTCTATCCTAACCTAACCTAACCTATCCTAACCTAACCTAACTCCATCAAACACCTCGAATACTACCTAACTTAACCTAACCTAACCTTACCTAACCTACCGAACCTAACCTAACCTAACCTAACCTATCCTAACCTGTCCTAACCTATCCTAACCTAACCTAACCTAACCTAACCTAACTTATCCTAAGCTAACCTAACCTAACTTATCCTAACCTAACCTATCCTAACCTAACCTAAACACTGACTAACTTTGAACCAACTCTGAACACCACTGATCTTCTTCAAAAAATGCTCTGCACATCATTTGAACACCTTCAAAAAAAACACCATCAAACACCTCCGAATACTCCCAAAAAAACACTACTGATTACTACCAAATCACCACTGAATACTACCAATCACCGTCAAAATCACCAGAAACTAAGTTTAACATCACCATCTAACATCCTTTTTATAGAAATCCCCTCAAATCACTATAACCAAGAACTCCCTCCCCATTTGGCGCATAAAAAAAAAGCATGAACACAAACCTAATACGCAAACACTTAGTACATGATCACCATCAACTGAAAACATATCTTATACACACACATAATATAACACAATCACCAACTACAATCACCCATGTTCACTTACCTCAAAATCACTAATATCACAGAAAACAATCATTTTTATAAACATTTCACACACACACACACACACACACACACACACACACACACACAAAAAAAAAAAAATAATATTTGACAATATCTAAGCGCACTCACCTCACTACCACCAACACACGATGTCTCACCTCACAGGACCGACGAGCTCACCTCCAGTGACGTCACACTCCCATTGTGTTACTTGGTGGTTGGTAACATCACACCTAACCCCCCTTGTTTCAACCTGTTGTACCCTACATTATCTAAGAACACTATATCCAAGACGATTACCAGATTTTATGATCCCCAACACCAAGATCACAGAAAACACACATTTTTATAATTATTCACACAAAAAATCACGATCACCAATTCCATATCATGTTTACCGTCATCTATCAACACTAATCACCAAGATCACCAAAAAAAAATCTAAGATCATGCATCTCAAAACTACTATGATCACTGAAAACACTTATTTTTTAAACATTCGCACAAAAATAAGACATACACAAAAAATACCACAACACTTCCACCAACATCTATAACATAACATGAGCACTATAACATATCACTATCACAAAAAAAATAATACACAAACACCCACATATTATACATTTCAATTGGAAATTTAAGACATGAGACATACACACCAAATCTAAGACATTCACCTCCAACTAAGACATACACATCACCCCTAAAACTTCCTTCCTTATTCATTCCGTATATCTCCTAGAGCTGTTTTAACCCCGACGGATCCACCACGACGTAGGAGCCAGAGTGTAGTAGGTGGTGTTGGAGTGGTGATGGTTCCTCTGGCTCCTACGTCGTGATGGAACCGTCGGGGTTAAAACAGCTCTAGGAGATATACGGAATGAATAAGGAAGGAAGTTTTAGGGGTGATGTGTATGTCTTAGTTGGAGGTGAATGTCTTAGATTTGGTGTGTATGTCTCATGTCTTAAATTTCCAATTGAAATGTATAATATGTGGGTGTTTGTGTATTATTTTTTTTTGTGATAGTGATATGTTATAGTGCTCATGTTATGTTATAGATGTTGGTGGAAGTGTTGTGGTATTTTTGTGTATGTCTTATTTTTGTGCGAATGTTTAAAAAATAAGTGTTTTCAGTGATCATAGTAGTTTTGAGATGCATGATCTTAGATTTTTTTTTGGTGATCTTGGTGATTAGTGTTGATAGATGACGGTAAACATGATATGGAATTGGTGATCGTGATTTTTTGTGTGAATAATTATAAAAATGTGTGTTTTCTGTGATCTTGGTGTTGGGGATCATAAAATCTGGTAATCGTCTTGGATATAGTGTTCTTAGATAATGTAGGGTACAACAGGTTGAAACAAGGGGGGTTAGGTGTGATGTTACCAACCACCAAGTAACACAATGGGAGTGTGACGTCACTGGAGGTGAGCTCGTCGGTCCTGTGAGGTGAGACATCGTGTGTTGGTGGTAGTGAGGTGAGTGCGCTTAGATATTGTCAAATATTATTTTTTTTTTTTTTTGTGTGTGTGTGTGTGTGTGTGTGTGTGTGTGTGTGAAATGTTTATAAAAATGATTGTTTTCTGTGATATTAGTGATTTTGAGGTAAGTGAACATGGGTGATTGTAGTTGGTGATTGTGTTATATTATGTGTGTGTATAAGATATGTTTTCAGTTGATGGTGATCATGTACTAAGTGTTTGCGTATTAGGTTTGTGTTCATGCTTTTTTTTTTATGCGCCAAATGGGGAGGGAGTTCTTGGTTATAGTGATTTGAGGGGATTTCTATAAAAAGGATGTTAGATGGTGATGTTAAACTTAGTTTCTGGTGATTTTGACGGTGATTGGTAGTATTCAGTGGTGATTTGGTAGTAATCAGTAGTGTTTTTTTGGGAGTATTCGGAGGTGTTTGATGGTGTTTTTTTTGAAGGTGTTCAAATGATGTGCAGAGCATTTTTTGAAGAAGATCAGTGGTGTTCAGAGTTGGTTCAAAGTTAGTCAGTGTTTAGGTTAGGTTAGGATAGGTTAGGTTAGGATAAGTTAGGTTAGGTTAGCTTAGGATAAGTTAGGTTAGGTTAGGTTAGGTTAGGTTAGGATAGGTTAGGACAGGTTAGGATAGGTTAGGTTAGGTTAGGTTAGGTTCGGTAGGTTAGGTAAGGTTAGGTTAGGTTAAGTTAGGTAGTATTCGAGGTGTTTGATGGAGTTAGGTTAGGTTAGGATAGGTTAGGATAGAGGTGATTGATGGAGTTAGGTTAGGTTCGGTTAGGTGAGGTTAGGTTAGGTTAGGAATTAGGTTAGGTTAGGTTAGGTTAGGATAGAGGTGATTGATGGAGTTAGGTTAGGTTCGGTTAGGTGAGGTTAGGTTAGGTTAGGAATTAGGTTAGGTTAGGTTAGGTTAGGATAGACAGTTGGTCTGGAAAGAGATGATTTTCTACCTTGGATGTTACCCGCATTACATGGCGCCTGTCTGTCCTGAGTTGACGCAGGTGTTATGTTCTACCTTGGGTGTGAAGCGCATTACACCATGTGTTGGGGTGACCCACAATGAGTCTCTCAGAGCAAGGAAAGTGTTTCTATTCGGAAATCGAGTAAATATTTCTACCATTGAGTGTGTTTTACCGACAAGAAAATAATGTTCGATTTTACGATAAAGTTTTCAAAACTAATTTGGAAATATCCAAAAATGGAGTCGTTCAAAGTAATTCTGGAGTACTCTAATGTATTTTGGAAGTGTTCCAATATATTTTAGGTTAGGTTAGGATAGGTTCGGCTAGGTTAGGTTAGGTAAGGTTAAGATAGGTTAGGTTAGGTTAGGTTAGGGTAGGTTAAGTTAGGTTAGGTTAAGTTAGGTTAGGCTAGGTTAGGTTAGGTTGGGTTAGGTTAAGTTAGGTTAGGTTAGGTTAGGCTAGGTTAGGTTAGGTAAGGTTAGGTTAGGGTAGGTTCGGTTAGGTTAGGTTAGGTTAGGTTAAGTTAGGTTAGGTTAGGCTAGGTTAGGTTAGGTTAGGATAATTTAGGTTAGGTTAGGCTAGGTTAGGATAAGTTAGGTTAGGTTAGGTTAGGTTAGGTTAGGCTAGGTTAGGATAAGTTAGGTTAGGTTAGGTTAGGTTAGGTTGGGTTAGGTTTGGTTAGGTTAGGTTAGGTTAGGTTAGGTTAGGTTAGGTTAGGTTAGGATAAGTTAGGTTAGGTTAGGCTAGGTTAGGGATGTGTGTGTGTGTGTGTGTGGGATGTGGGATGTGGGTGATGTGGGATGCGGGTGTTGTTGTCGAACTAGAGATATCGAAAAGACGTTATAAGTGGGTTGTTTTTGTGACTTTTTCTGATGTAGTGTGTCCCCTTATTAACTTTAATGAACTAAAAGGGTTAAAACGAGAAAAAAAATGGGAGGTGTGGGTGTTGTGACTTTCTGATGTACTGTGTCCCCTTATTAACTTTAATGAACTAAAAGGGTTAAAACGAGAAAAAATTGTGGGTGTTGTGGGTGTTGTGGGATGTGGGTGTTGATCTTAGTTTATGGTGATTTTGGTGGTGTTTTGAGTGTATTCAGTGGTGTTTTAGTATTCAGTGGTGTATATGGGAGTACTCAAATGGTGTTTTTGGAAGTGTTTCAGTGTTGTTTGGAAATGTTCAAAGGTGTTCAAAGGTGTTTTGAGTGTGTTCAAATGTTGTTTTTTGAAGGTGATCAAGGGTGTTCAAGGGTGTTTTGAAGGTGTTCAAAGGTGTTTTGAGGTTATTCAAAGGTGTTTTGAGAGTGTTTTGAATGTATTCAAAGGTGTTTTTGAAGGTGATCAAAGGTGTTTTGAAGGTGTTGAAGGGTGTTTTGAGTGTGTTCAAGGGTGTTTGAAGGTGTTGAAGGGTGTTTTGATTGAATTCAGCGGTGTTTTAGTAGTAATCAGTGGTGTAATAGGGAGTACTCAAATTGTGTTTTTTGGAAGTGTTTCAGTGTTGATTGGAAATGTTCAAAGGTGTTTTTGAAAGTGTTCAAGAGTGTTTTGAAGGTGTTCAAGGGTGTTTGAAGGTGTTGAAGGGTGTTTTGATTGAATTCAGCGGTGTTTTAGTAGTAATCAGTGGTGTAATTGGGAGTACTCAAATAGTGTTTTGGAAATGTTCATGGGTGTTCTGGGATGTGGGTGTTGTGGGTGTTGTTGTCGAACTAGAGATACCGAAAAAAAATGTTATAAGTGGGTTGTTGTTGGGACTTTTTCTGATGAAATTAGATAAAACGAGAAAAAATTGTGGGTGTTGTGGGTGTTGTGGGATGTGGGTGTTGATCTTAGTTTATGGTGATTTTGGTGGTGTTTTGAGTGTATTCAGTGGTGTTTTAGTATTCAGTGGTGTATTTGGGAGTACTCAAATGGTGTTTTTGGAAGTGTTTCAGTGTTGTTTGGAAATGTTCAAAGGTGTTCAAAGGTGTTTTGAGTGTGTTCAAATGTTGTTTTTTGAAGGTGATCAAGGGTGTTCAAGGGTGTTTTGAAGGTGTTCAAAGGTGTTCAAAAGGTGTTTTGAGTGTGTTCAAATGATTATGAGAGTGTTTTGAATGTGTTCAAGGTGTTTTGAAGGTGTTCAAAGGTGTTTTGAAGGTGTTGAAGGGTGTTTTGAGTGTGTTCAAGGGTGTTTGAAGGTGATGAAGGGTGTTTTGATTGAATTCAGCGGTGTTTTAGTAGTAATCAGTGGTGTAATTGGGAGTACTCAAATAGTGTTTTGGAAATGTTCAAAGGTGTTCAAAGGTGTTTTGAAGGTGTTGAAGGGTGTTTTGATTGAATTCAGCGGTGTTTTAGTAGTATTCAGTGGTGTAATTGGGAGTACTCAAATTGTGTTTTTTGGAAGTGTTCAAAGGTGTTTTGAGTGTGTTCAAATGTTGTTTTTTTTTTGAAGGTGATCAAGGGTGTTCAAGGGTGTTTTGAAGGTGCTCAAAGGTGTTTTGAGGTTATTCAAAGGTGTTTTGAGTGTGTTCAAATGATTATGAGAGTGTTTTTTGGAAATGTTCAAAGGTGTTCAAAGGTGTTTTGAAGGTGTTGAAGGGTGTTTTGATTGAATTCATCGGTGTTTTAGTAGTATTCAGTGGTGTAATTGGGAGTACTCAAATAGTGTTTTGGAAATGTTCAAAGGTGTTTTTGAAGGTGTTCAAGAGTGTTTTGAAGGTGTTCAAGGGTGTTTGAAGGTGTTGAAGGGTGTTTTGATTGAATTCAGCGGTGTTTTAGTAGTAATCAGTGGTGTAATTGGGAGTACTCAAATTGTGTTTTTTGGAAGTGTTTCAGTGTTGTTTGGAAATGTTCAAAGGTGTTCAAAGGTGTTTTGAGTGTGTTCAAATGTTGTTTTTTGAAGGTGATCAAGGGTGTTCAAGGGTGTTTTGAAGGTGTTCAAAGGTGTTTTGAGGTTATTCAAAGGTGTTTTGAAGGTGTTCAAGGGTGTTTATGTGAGTATTCAAAGGTGTTTTTTGAAGGTGTACAAATGATTATGAGAGTGTTTTTGGGGGTGTTCAAAGTAAAGTGTTTGAGTTAGTTTTTGTGACTTTTTTTTTTTCTGATGTATTGTGTCCCCTTAATAACTTTAATGAACTAAAAGGGTAAAAACGAGAAAATGCCTAGTCTGGAGACTGAGGGATGAGTTGTAATTTAATGAAAGTGCAGATAAATTAGAGATGTAAAATCTTATTTGGGAGTACTCAAATAGTGTTTTGGAAATGTTCAAAGGTGTTTTGAGTGTGTTCAAATGTTGTTTTTGAAGGTGTTCAAGGGTGTTTTGAAGGTGTTCAAGGGTGTTTTGAAGGTGTTCAAAGGTGTTTTGAGGTTATTCAAAGGTGTTTTGAGTGTGTTCAAATGATTATGAGAGTGCTTTGAAGGTGTTTTGAAGGTGTTCAAGGGTGTTTATGTGAGTATTCAAAGGTGTTTTTTGAAGGTGTACAAATGATTATGAGAGTACTTATGAAGGTGTTCAAATGATGTGCAAGAGTATTTATGAAGGTGTTCTGGGAGTATTCAGAGGTGATTTGGGGGTGTTCGAATGATGTTTTTTGGAGTATTTCAGTGTTGTTTGGAAATGTATAAAGGTATTTTTTGTGAGTATTCAAATGATTTATGAGAGTGTTTTGAAGATGTTCAAAGTAAAAGTGCGTATTTAACTTCGTAATATGTAAAATTGTGAGTAGTGAATTTAACGAAAGTGGATGTAAGCGATGTGGTGACTTTCTGATGCATGTGTCCCCTTATTAACTTTAATGAACTAAAAGGGTTAAAACGAGAAAAATTGGGGGTTATGAGTGAAAATTGTGAGGTGTTGGTTGGAGTGTGAGGGTTTGGGAGGGTGGGTAAAAGGGTAGACAAGATTCAACCTGTGTGCTGGGTCAACACGTGACGTCACTGACCGCCGAGTAAACACCCTTCATTAGACCTGTAGTAAGCATGCCCCATAGGAGGAGTTCATTTGAATGCTTACCCCCAGAGGGGGGGGGAATCCAAAAAACCTTGATCCAAGGAATTGGAGAATTTCGAAACCCCCCATAGGGGGGAATCCAAAAACTTGGTAATATTGAGAAATTTTTGGGATTGGGGGGTGGGGTGGAAGGAGGGATAATCCAAAAAACCTTGATCCAAGGAGATGGAGAATTTCGAAAACCCCATAGGGAGGATCCAAAAAACTTGATCTAAGGAGATGGAGTCTTGGTATTATCGAGAAATTTTGGGGTGGGAGTGAAAGTGAGAGGGGTAATCCAAAAATTTGATCCAAGGAGATGGAGACTTTCGAAAACCCCATAGGGGGGATCCAAAAAAAAAAAACTTGTATTATCGAGAAATTTTGAGATGAGGGTGAAAGTGGGAGGGGGATCCGAGGAAGTGGAGACTTTTGATATTGAGAAATTTTTTGGGGGTGAAAGGAGGGGTAACCAAAAAACTTGATCCGAGGAATTGGAGAATTTCGAAAACCCCATAGGGGGGAATCCAAAAACCTGGATCCAAGGAGATGGAGACTTTCGAAACCCCCATAGGGGGGAATCCAAAAACTTGGTAATATCGAGAAATTTTGGGGTGGGGGTGAAAGTGAGAGGGGGAACCTTAAAAACTTGATCCGAGGAGATGGAGAGTACAAGAAAATGAAATTCAAAAAAAAATTCGAAAAAAATCGGAAAAAAATTCGAGGCGCGGGGGCGATCCGGATGACGCTGCAGAAGGCGCAGCAGAAGGTGCGGGCGGGGGTCGCGAAGGGCGCGGGCGGGCGCGCGGGCGGGGCGGGGCGCGCGGGCGGGCGCGCGGGCGGGCGCGCGGGCGGGCGCGCGGGCGGGCGCGCGGGCGGGCGCGCGGCGCGATGGGGGGGTCGCGCGGCGGGGGGGCGTGGGGGTGGGGGTCTTGGTTGGGGGGTCAAGGGTGAGGTAGTCTCGAGGGCGAGGTCATGGTCAAAAACCGGAAGTAACACCTAGGTGTGAAAAGGTGACCCTCCAGCTGCTGGTCCTAGACCGGATACCTCGCTCAGTGGAAGGTCTAAACCGGAAGTCCTCGCTCTGTAGAAGGCCCAAACCGGAAGTTCCTCGCTCCGTGGAAAGCCCAAACCGGAAGTTCCTCGCTCAGTGGAAAAATCGACTACTAATAATAATAATAATAATAATAATAATAATAACCGTAGTAGTAGTCGTAATACAACTAATAATAACAATTATAATTATATAAATAATAATCGCCTTCGTCTATCTTCCACGCACACCTAGTGTCATGTGTATCTCTCTCTCTCTCTCTCTCTCTCTCTCTCTCTTTCCCTCTCACTCTCTCTCTCTGTCTGTCTGTCTGTCTCTCTCTCTCTCCTCTGTCTGTCTCTGTCTCTGTCTGTCTCTGTCTCTGTCTGTCTCTGTCTGTCTGTCTGTCTCTCTCTCCCTCTCTCTCTCTCTCTCTCTCTCTCTCTCTCTCTCTCTCTCTCACTCAGAACAATAGCGACACAGACGCCACAAGATAATGATGAGTCAACACACCTCCTGGTTGAGTCTACCTGCCAGATCCTTAATTATCCTTGCAACAGGTATGAACCTCCCCCCCCTCCAGTGTTATATACATTACCTCCCACCTGTGTTATATACATTATCTCCCCCCTGTATTATATACATTATCTCCCCCTGGGACCTTCATCGAGGCCCAGGACGTAAAGGTTTTCTAACGAGTCCTGGTGTTTGGTCACCCTTTTTTAAAATCCAGATTTATTACGAAGCAACAGGAAGTTGTGCCAGGATCCACTGAGTGATGGGGCTTCATTAACCTCCCTTACAAGGTTTGTATACTTTGCACCAGCTGGGGCACCAGCTGGGGCACCAGCTGGGGCACCAGCTGCTGTGGTGATGTATGACAGTCTCTTGGTGCTGAATCAGTAGCAGCTGTTAATTCCTCTGTTGAAGGAGAAGTCTGTGAGGCTGCCATTGCTGTCTGTTGAGAAGAGCTGTTGAACACGGCCTTCAGATGAAGGTCTGGAGGCACTTAGACACTCAGAAAAACTGCTTCTGGGAGAACAGATGATGCCACTCAAAGTCACTGATGTACACCGGACAGGTGAGGCAGCATCTACCATCACCACCTGACAGGTGAGGCAGCATCTACCATCACCACCTGACAGGTGAGGCAGCATCTACCATTACCACCTGACAGGTGAGGCAGCATCTACCATCACCATCTGACAGGTGAGGCAGCATCTACCATCACCACCTGACAGGTGAGGCAGCATCTACCATCACCACCTGACAGGTGAGGCAGCATCTACCATCACCACCTGACAGGTGAGGAAGCATCTACCATCACTACCTGACAGGTGAGGCAGCATCTACCATCACCACCTGACAGGTGAGGCAGCATCTACCATCACCACCTGACAGGTGAGGCAGCATCTACCATCACCACCTGACAGGTGAGGCAGCATCTACCATCACCACCTGACAGGTGAGGCAGCATCTACCATCACCACCTGACAGGTGAGGCAGCATCTACCATCACCACCTGACAGGTGAGGCAGCATCTACCATCACCACCTGACAGGTGAGGCAGCATCTACCATCACCACCTGACAGGTGAGGCAGCATCTACCATCACCACCTGACAGGTGAGGCAGCATCTACCATAACCACCTGACAGGTGAGGCAGCATCTACCATCACCACCTGACAGGTGAGGCAGCATCTACCATCACTACCTGACAGGTGAGGCAGCATCTACCATCACTACCTGACAGGTGAGGCAGCATCTACCATCACCACCTGACAGGTGAGGCAGCATCTACCATCACCACCTGACAGGTGAGGCAGCATCTACCATCACCACCTGACAGGTGAGGCAGCATCTACCATCACTACCTGACAGGTGAGGCAGCATCTACCATCACTACCTGACAGGTGAGGCAGCATCTACCATCACCACCTGACAGGTGAGGCAGCATCTACCATCACCACCTGACAGGTGAGGCAGCATCTACCATCACTACCTGACAGGTGAGGCAGCATCTACCATCACTACCTGACAGGTGAGGCAGCATCTACCATCACCACCTGACAGGTGAGGCAGCATCTACCATCACCACCTGACAGGTGAGGCAGCATCTACCATCACCACCTGACAGGTGAGGCAGCATCTACCATCACCACCTGACAGGTGAGGCAGCATCTACCATCACCACCTGACAGGTGAGGCAGCATCTACCATCACCACCTGACAGGTGAGGCAGCATCTACCATCACCACCTGACAGGTGAGCAGCATCTACCATCACCACCTGACAGGCAGCATCTACCATCACCACCTGACAGGTGAGGCAGCATCTACCATCACCACCTGACAGGTGAGGCAGCATCTACCATCACCACCTGACAGGTGAGGCAGCATCTACCATCACCACCTGACAGGTGAGGCAGCATCTACCATCACCACCTGACAGGTGAGGCAGCATCTACCATCACCACCTGACAGGTGAGGCAGCATCTACCATCACCACCTGACAGGTGAGGCAGCATCTACCATCACCACCTGACAGGTGAGGCAGCATCTACCATCACCACCTGACAGGTGAGGCAGCATCTACCATCACCACCTGACAGGTGAGGCAGCATCTACCATCACCACCTGACAGGTGAGGCAGCATCTACCATCACCACCTCCACCCTTCTGCAGCCATTGGCTTCTTCAGTCCAATACAGAGAAGAACGGTGAAAGATGAGAAGGAGTTTCAGGTTGTCAGTCCCACATTCTCCTCCTCCTCAACTTCCACTGCTTTTCTCTGTATTAGACTGACGCAGCCACTGACTGGCCAGAGGTTCCCCAGTGAAGATTCCCATATATTGTCGGTTTTCTAAGCACACACACACACACACACACACACACACACACACAGAGGAGCGGAGTCTCGACCCCTGCAACCGCAATTAGGTGTGTACACACACAATCTTTACTTGATATCTGAGAGAGAGAGAGAGAGAGAGAGAGAGAGAGAGAGAGAGAGAGAGAGAGAGAGAGAGAGAGAGAGAGAGAGAGAGAGAGAGAGAGAGATAACATTCATCCTGCTAGATGCAATCCTTGTCCAGGGGAGAATGCAATCATTCTAATACATGACTCATAGAGAAGGTCATCATTCTTAATGCTCAACTAACATAGAATGTCAGCATTCTTATGCTGCAGGCTGTACAACACAGCAGGGAGACTGCAGGAAGTAGATCACAGCAGGTAGATTGCTGGCAGGTCACAGCAAGTAGACTGCAGGCAGTAGTTCACAGCAGGCAGGCTGCTGACAGTAGATCACAGCAGGCAAGCTGCTGACAGTAGATCACAGCAGGCAGGCTGCTGACAGTAGATCACAGCAGGCAGGCTGCTGACAGTAGATCATAGCAGACAGGCTGCTGACAGTAGATCACAGCAGGAAGGCTGCTGACAGTAGATCACAATAGGCAGGCTACTGACAGTACATCACAGCAGGCAGGCTGCTGACAGTAAATCATAGCAGACAGGCTTCTGACAGTAGATCACAGCAGGCAGGCTGCTGACAGTAGATCACAGCAGGCAGGCTGCTGACAGTACATCACAGCAGGCAGGCTGCTGACAGTACATCACAGTAGGCAGGCTGCTGACAGTAGATCACAGCATGCAGGCTGCTGACAGATCACAACAGGCAGGCTGCTGACATTAGATCACAGCAGGCAGGCTGCTGACAGTAGATCACAGCAGGCAGGCTGCTGACAGTACATCACAGCAGGCAGGCTGCTGACAGTACATCACAGTAGGCAGGCTGCTGACAGTACATCACAGCATGCAGGCTGCTGACAGATCACAACAGGCAGGCTGCTGACAGTAGATCACAGCAGGCCGGCTGCTGACAGTGCATCACAGCAGGCAGCCTGCTGATAGTGCATCACAGCAGGCAGGCTACTGACAGTAGATCATAGCAGGCAGGCTGCTGACAGTAGATCACAGCAGGCAGGCTGTTGACAGTAGATCACAGCAGGCAGGCTGTTGACAGTAGATCACAGCAGGCAGGCTGTTGACAGTAGATCACAGCAGGCAAGCTGCTGACAGTACATAACAGCAGGCAAGCTGCTGACAGTACATCACAGCAGGCAGGCTGCTGACAGTAGATCACAGCAGGCAGGCTGCTAACCATACATCACAGCATGCAGGCTGCTGACAGATCACAACAGGCAGGCTGCTGACAGTAGATCACAGCAGGCCGGCTGCTGACAGTACATCACAGCAGGCAGGCAGCTGACAGTACATTAAAGCAGGCAGGCTGCTGACAGTAGATCACAGTACGCAGGCTGCTGATAGTAGATCACAACAGGCAGGCTGCTTACAGTAGATCACAGCAAGCAGGCTGCTGACAGTGGGTCACAGCAGGCAGACTGTTGACAGTAGATCACAGCAGGCAGGCTGCTGACAGTAGATTACAGCAGGCAAGCTGCTGACAGTAGATCACAGCAGGCAGGCTGTTGACAGTAGATCACAGCAGGCAAGCTGCTGACAGTAGATCACAGCAGGCAGGTTGCTGACAGTAGATCACAGCAGGCAAGCTGCTGCCAGTAGATCACAGCAGGCAGGCTGCTGACAGTACATCACAGCAGGCAGGCTGCTGACAGTACATTCAAGCAGGCAGGTTGCTGACAGTAGATCACAGCAGGCAGGCTGCTGATAGTAGAACACAACAGGCAGGCTGCTGACAGTAGATCACAGCAAGCAGGCTGCTGACAGTGGATCACAGCAGGCAGACTGCTGACAGTAGATCACAGCAGGCAGGCTGCTGACAGTAGATCACAGCTGGCAAGCTGCTGACAGTAGATCACAGCAGGCAGACTGCTGACAGTAGATCACAGCAGGCAGACTGCTGACAGTACATCACAGCAGGTAGGCTGTTGACAGTAGATCACAGCAGGCAGGCTGCTGACAGTAGATCACAGCAGGCAGGCTGCTGACTGTACATCACAGCAGGCAGGCTGCTGACAGTACATCACAGCAGGCAAGCTGCTGACAGTACATCACAGCAGGCAAGCTGCTGACTGTACATCACAGCAAGCGGGCTGCTGACAGTACATCACAGCAGGCAGGCTGCTGACAGTAGATCACAGCAGGCAAGCTGCTGACAGTAGATCACAGCAGGCAGACTGCTGACAGTAGATCACAGCAGGCAGGCTGCTGACTGTAGATCACAGCAGGCAGGCTGCTGACAGTACATCACAGCAGGCAAGCTGCTGACAGTACATCACAGCAGGCAAGCTGCTGACAGTACATCACAGCAGGCAAGCTGTTGACAGTACATTACAGCAGGCAGGCTGCTGACAGTAGATCACAGCAGGCAGGCTGCTGACAGTACATCACAGCAGGCAAGCTGCTGACAGTACATCACAGCAGGCAAGCTGCTGACAGTACATCACAGCAGGCAAGCTGCTGACAGTACATCACAGCAGCTGTACATCACAGCAGGCAGGCTTCTGACAGTACATCACAGCAGGCAAGCTGCTGACTGTACATCACAGCAGGCAGGCTGCTGACAGTGCATCACAGCAGGCAAGCTGCTGACAGTACATCACAGCTGGCAAGCTGCTGACAGTGCATCACAGCAGGCAGGCTGCTGACAGTACATCACAGCAGGCAGGCTGCTGACAGTACATCACAGCAGGCAGGCTGCTGACAGTGCATCACAGCAGACAGGCTGCTGACAGTACATCACAGCAGGCAAGCTGCTGACTGTACATCACAGCAGGCAGGCTGCTGACAGTGCATCACAACAGGCAAGCTGCTGACAGTACATCACAGCAGGCAAGCTGCTGACAGTGCATCACAACAGGCAAGCTGCTGACAGTACATCACAGCAGGCAGGCTGCTGACAGTACATCACAGCAGGCAAGCTGCTGACAGTACATCACAGCAGGCAAGCTGCTGACAGTACATCACAGCAGGCAAGCTGCTGACTGTACATCACAGCAGGCAGGCTGCTGACAGTGCATCACAGCAGGCAGGCTGCTGACAGTACATCACAGCTGGCAAGCTGCTGACTGTACATCACAGCAGGCAAGCTGCTGACTGTACATCACAGCAGGCAGGCTGCTGACAGTGCATCACAGCAGGCAGGCGGCTGACAGTACATCACAGCAGGCAAGCTGCTGACTGTACATCACAGCAGGCAAGCTGCTGACTGTACATCACAGCAGGCAAGCTGCTGACTGTACATCACAGCAGGCAGGCTGCTGACAGTGCATCACAGCAGGCAAGCTGCTGACTGTACATCACAGCAGGCGGCTGCAGATGACAGTAGACTGTACACAAATAACCCGCACATAAAAGAGAGAAGCTTACGACGACGTTTCGGTCCGACTTGGACCATTGACAAAGTCACACACAGTGTGACTTCTCTCTTTTATGTGCGGGTTATTTGTGTATCGTTCCAGTCACGGTATTGTGCCTGTATCGTTATTTACAGTAGACTGTGGTGGTGGTGGTGATTTCGGTGGTGATTGTTATTATGGTGATTGTAACTGGTGGTGAGACTGGTTATGGTGATTGTTGGGTTGGCTGACATTGTGGTAGTGAGCTCATTACTCATTACTGAATGCCACCAGAAGCGCTAAAACCGTAGGGGGTTCACCGGCACTGGGAGTGGTGAAGGCTGTGTCAGCGCCTCTCCTGATAAGCTGACACCCCGTCAACCAGGACAATGCTGTCAGCAAGTCCTTGTTAGGTCCTTGTTAAGTACTTGTTAGGTCTTTCTTAGGTCCTTGTTAGGTCCAAGCATCACTAGCGAGATAAAGAGAGAGAGAGAGAGAGAGAGAGAGAGAGAGAGAGAGAGAGAGAGAGAGAGAGAGAGAGAGAGAGAGAGAGAGAGAGAGAGAGAGAGAGAGAGAGAGAGAGAGAGAGGTGGGCACTAAGGTTGTCTTGGGGCCTAATAAGTTATTGATTCCAGTATATATTTGGGGAATGTAGGTGTGTGTATGTCTAACATTCCATGTGGTAGTGTCAGCAGGGATATTATAGTGTCAGCAGGTATGTTGTAGTGTCAGAAGGTATGTTGTAGTGTCAGCAGGGATATTGTAGTGTCAGAAGGGATGTTGTAGTGTCAGCAGGAATGTGGTAGTGTCAGCAGGGATGTTGTAGTGTCAGCAGAGATGTACTAGTGTCAGCAGGGATGTGGTAGTGTTAACAGGGATGTGGTAGTGTCAGCAGGGATGTGGTAGTGTCAACAGGGATGTGATAATGTCAGCAGGGATGTTTTAGTATCAAAAGGGATGTGGTAGTGTCAGCAGGGATGTGGTAGTGTCAACAGGGATGTAATAGTGTCAGCAGGGATGTGGTAATGTCAGCAGGGATGTAGTAGTGTCAGCAGAGAGGTGATGTTAGGGGAGATGTGGTAGTGCCAGCAGGGATGTGGTAGTATCAGCACGGATGTAGTAGTAGTGTCAGCAAAGACGTGGCGTTAGGGGAGAAGTGGTAGTGTCAGCAGGGATGTGGTAGTGTCAGCAGAGAGGTGGTAGTGTCAGGAGCGATGTGGTAGTGTCAACAGGGATGTGGTAGTGTCAGCAGAGATGTAGCAGTGTCAGCAGGGATGTGGTAGTGTCAGCAGGGATGTGGTAGTGTCAGCAGAGATGTAGTAGTGTCAGAAGGGATGTGGTAGTGTTAGCAGGGATGTAGTAGTGTCAAGAGGGATGTGATAGTGTCAGCATGGATGTGGTAGTGCCAGCAGGGATGTGGTAATGTCAGCAGGGATGTGGTAGTATCAACAGGGATGTGGTAGTGTCAGCAGGGATGTGGTGGTGTCAGCGGAGATGTGATAGTGTCAGCAAGGATGTGGTAGTGTCAATAGGGATGTGGTAGTGTCAACAGGGATGTGGTAGTGTCAGCAGAGTTGTGGTGGTGTCAGCGGAGATGTGGTGGTGTCAGCAGAGATCTGGTGGTGTCAGCAGAGATGTGGTGGTGTCAGCAGGGGTCTAGAACAATCGTTCTAGACCATGGGGCTGAACTTTTCTCCAGGCTGAGGGACTGACCACCTCAAATACTTTTTCTCCAAGGCTGATGGACTGATTACATCATCTTTGTATTTGACTGAAGAAGCCTACTGTGTAGGCGATACGTTTCATCAATAAAGACACCCAACTGTTGCACATGTAGGTAAATCTTCAGCTTGTAGGTATTATATACCATTATCAACTACCCATCTCTTGTAAGTATGGGCCAGTAGGCTTGCTGCAGTGTTCCTCCTTTCTTATGTTCTTAAGTAAGTTGATTTTGACACAGTTACACATAAGTATAATCATCATAGACAGTGAAAATTATCCAGGATAACCCCCCCCCCCAAAAAAAAAAAGGTGAAGTGATTTATTTCCACTGGCGTCCTTAAGTTTACATGTTCCCGTGTTCTGGATGTAATGATTGATACGTGGGTAGCACCACATGATATTTTAAAGACCGTATCTCTGAACGCAGGGGTAAATCGTTGTAGTGTTTCACAAGTTGTCAGACAACTTGTCAGACACTGCAACATCATGGAATCTTGGTACAGAGGACATCTACACAACCCTCTTTCTTACTTCAGGCCATTCCTTGGGCCAGTAGTAAGAAAGGCATTGTCATTGGCTATTACGAACATAGGTAATGAATGGCCTGTGACCTGGTCGTAATGGGTTTTGCAGCCAAACAAACTCAACAGACTATAACTTTCATTTCCTTCACCAGATATAATTTGCCAGATATATACAAGTATGTAAGTGTACCACAAGGCGGTGACAGAATGGCAAAAGCAAAAGCCAGAGAGAACACAGTACTTAACCAGCAGGTAGGCAAGTCTGGCAAATGCTGACTGCAAGTGAACCACATTGTCTCAGCATTTGGTGGGCTCTCCTGTGATTGGACAATGAACCAAACTACTGATTTAACGACGGGTACCACTAATAATCGTTAAACCCTTAGCACCCGGTTCGCTGGTTGGGAGGCAGCCTGTATGGTAGTGTGACATACGCTGAATAAATTGTGACGTACTCTTTGTATGTCACACTGGCCAATTTCTTGTGTCAGTAGTGAGAAAAGCATTGTCACTGAGCCATTCCTCAGGCCAGTAGTAAGAAAGGCATTGTCACTGACCCATTCCTCAGGCCAGTAGTAAGAAAGGCATTGTCACTGGCCCATTCTTCGGGCCAGTAGTAAGAAAGGCATTGTCACTGACCCATTCCTCAGGCCAGTAGTAAGAAAGGCAATGTCACTGACCCATTCCTCAGGCCAGTAGTAAGAAAGGCATTGTCACTGACCCATTCCTCAGGCCAGTAGTAAGAAAGGCATTGTCACTGGCCCATTCTTCGGGCCAGTAGTAAGAAAGGCATTGTCACTGACCCATTCCTCAGGCCGGTAGTAAGAAAAGCATTGTCACTGGCCCATTCTTCGGGCCAGTAGTAAGAAAAGCATTGTCACTGGCCCATTCTTCGGGCCAGTAGTAAGAAAAACATTGTCACTGGCCCATTCTTCGGGCCAGTAGTAAGAAAGGCATTGTCACTGACCCATTCTTCGGGCCAGTAGTAAGAAAAGCATTGTCACTGGCCCATTCTTCGGGCCAGTAGTAAGAAAGGCATTGTCACTGGCCCATTCTTCGGGCCAGTAGTAAGAAAAGCATTGTCACTGGCCCATTCTTCGGGCCAGTAGTAAGAAAGGCATTGTCACTGACCCATTCCTCAGGCCAATAGTAAGAAAAGCATTGTCACTGGCCCATTCTTCGGGCCAGTAGTAAGAAAAGCCATCGTCTACTGTAAGTGCTTCACCGGTCGCCAGTATATAAGCACCAAGCTTCATGACTGTGCCTCAGTACCTTGAAGACTACGGTGCTCTCCACCATCTTCAAGGTTGAGGGACCGATTACCTCATCTTTTGCATATAATTCTTCGCATCATGTCCTTGTACTGATAAAGCCACTGGGTGGCGAAACGTTTACAAATAAAGACACCCAGATGTTGTACATGTGTTTAATTCTTCAACAGGTATAACCTTCCTGTGTAAGATGTGTGTACTCTGACACCAAACAGCATTCTGACACACTGTGACACATTCTGGCACACTCTGACACACCTTACACACCCTGACACACTCTGACACACTGACACACCTCTCTCCACCTCACCCCCTCAAGGGAGGTCCCTGGAAGCTGGTGAGGGGCTCTTGATCTAGGGAATTGGATCTGTACTCCAGTTCCCTGAACGGGGACGGAAGGTATTCAACCTTCTGTTCCCTCTCCCCGGACACAGGAGAACGACTCTCCACAACGTTTCTCTCCGACTCGGAGCGAAACGTTAGGAGAGTCAGAAGGAGAATGAAAGACAAATATTTCTTAATAAAAGCTTGTTGTAGGGGGACCGGGAGATGTACACGAGTTTGTATCACAAGTGTTGTCCAGACCACTAAAGGCCACTAGTGTTGTCCAGACCACTAAAGGCCACTAGTGTTGTCCAGACCACTCAGGACCACTGGTATTGTCCAGACCACTAAAGGCCACTAGTGTTGTCCAGACCACTCAGGGCCACTAGTGTTGTCCAGACCACTCAGGACCACTAGTGTTGTCCAGACCACTCAGGACCACTGGTATTGTCCAGACCACTAAAGGCCACTAGTGTTGTCCAGACCACTCAGGGCCACTAGTGTTGTCCAGACCACTCAGGACCACTAGTGTTGTCCAGACCACTCAGGACCACTAGTGTTGTCCAGACCACTCAGGACCACTAGCGTTGTCCAGACCACTCAGGACCACTAGTGTTGTCCAGACCACTCAGGACCACTAGTGTTGTCCAGACCACTCAGGACCACTAGTGTTGTCCAGACCACTCAGGACCACTAGCGTTGTCCAGACCACTCAGGACCACTAGTGTTGTCCAGACCACTCAGGACCACTAGTGTTGTCCAGACCATTCAGGACCACTAGTGTTGTCCAGACCACTCAGGACCACTAGTGTTGTCCAGACCATTCAGGGCCACTAGTGTTGTCCAGACCACTCAGGACCACTAGTGTTGTCCAGACCACTCAGGACCACTAGTGTTGTCCAGACCACTCAGGACCACTAGCGTTGTCCAGACCATTCAGGACCACTAGTGTTGTCCAGACCACTCAGGACCACTAGTATTGTCCAGACCACTCAGGACCACTAGTGTTGTCCAGACCACTCAGGGCCACTAGTGTTGTCCAGACCACTCAGGACCACTAGCGTTGTCCAGACCATTCAGGACCACTAGTGTTGTCCAGACCACTCAGGACCACTAGTATTGTCCAGACCACTCAGGACCACTAGTGTTGTCCAGACCACTCAGGGCCACTAGTGTTGTCCAGACCACTCAGGACCACTAGCGTTGTCCAGACCATTCAGGACCACTAGTGTTGTCTAGACCACTCAGGACCACTAGTGTTGTCCAGACCACTCAGGGCCACTAGTGTTGTCCAGACCACTCAGGGCCACTAGTCTTGTCCAGACCACTCAGGGCCACTAGTGTTGTCCAGACCACTCAGGACCACTAGTGTTGTCCAGACCACTCAGGACCACTAGTGTTGTCCAGACCACTCAGGACCACTAGCGTTGTCCAGACCATTCAGGACCACTAGTGTTGTCCAGACCACTCAGGACCACTAGTATTGTCCAGACCACTCAGGACCACTAGTGTTGTCCAGACCACTCAGGGCCACTAGTGTTGTCCAGACCACTCAGGGCCACTAGTGTTGTCCAGACAGTGATTTTCGTGTGCAAGTTCGGTACTAGTCCCTCTAGGATCTTCCAGGTGTATATAATCATGTATCTCTCCCGCCTGCGTTCCAGGGAGTACAGGTACAGGAACTTCAAGCGCTCCCAGTAACTGAGGTGTTTTATCTCCGTTATGCTCCCCATGAAGGTTCTCTGTACATTTTCTAGGTCAGCAATTTCACCTGCCTTGAAAGGTGCTGTTAGTGTGCAGCAATATTCCAGCCTAGATAGAACAAGCGACCTGAAGAGTGTCATCATGGGCTTGGCATCCCTAGTTTTGAAGGTTCTCATTATCCATCCTGTAATTTTTCTAGTAGCTGCAATTGATATAATGTTATGGTCCTTGAAGGTGAGATCCTCGCCATGATCACTCCCAGGTCTTTGACGTTTGTTTTTCGCTCTATTTTGTGGCCGGAATTTGTTTTGTGCTCTGATGAAGTTTTGATTTCCTCGTGTCTACCATATCGGAGTAATTGAAATTTCTCATCGTTGAACTTCATATTGTTTTCTGCAGCCCACTGAAAGATTTGGTTGATGTCCGCCTGGAGCCTTGCAGTGTCTGCAATGGAAGACACTGTCATGCAGATTCGGGTGTCATCTGCAAAGGAAGACACGGTGCTGTGGCTGACATCCTTGTCTATGTCAGGTATGATGAGAAACAAGATGGGAGCGAGTACTGTGCCTTGTGGAACAGAGCTTTTCACTGTAGCCGCCTCGGACTTTACTCTGTTGACTACTATTCTTTGTGTTCTGTCTGTGAGGAAATTGTAGATCCATCTACCAACTTTTCCTGTTATTCCTTTAGCACGCATTTTGTGCGCTATTACGCCATGGTCACACTTGTCGAAGGCTTTTGCAAAGTCTGTATATATTACATCTGCATTCTTTTTGTCTTTTAGTGCATCTAGGACCTTGTCGTAGTGATCCAATAGTTGAGACAAACAGGAGCGACCTGCTCTAAACCCATGTTGCCCTGGGTTGTGTAATTGATGGGTTTCTAGATGGGTGGCGATCTTGCTTCTTAGGACCTTTTCAAAGATTTTTATGATATGGGATGTTAGTGCTATCGGTCTGTAGTTCTTTGCTATTGCTTTACTGCCCCCTTTGTGGAGTGGGGCTGTGTCTGTTGTTTTTAGTAGCTGTGGGACGACCCCCGTGTCCATGCTCCCTCTCCA
This sequence comes from Cherax quadricarinatus, assembly GCF_038502225.1. Lineage (NCBI taxonomy): Eukaryota > Metazoa > Arthropoda > Malacostraca > Decapoda > Parastacidae > Cherax > Cherax quadricarinatus. The sequence continues at coordinate 2,145,220 of NC_091328.1, read as the reverse complement.
TAGGATGGTAAAAGCTCGTGATAGGGGCTTCTTGCAGTTCTTGATGAACACGGAGTTCCATGAGTCTGGCCCTGGGGCAGAGTGCATGGGCATGTCACTTATCGCATGTTCGAAGTCATTTGGCTTCAGGATAACATCGGATAGGCTTGTGTTAACCAAATTCTGTGGCTCTCTCATAAAAAAATTCATTTTGATCTTCGACTCTCAATCTGGTTAGCGGCTTGCTAAAAACTGAGTCATATTGGGACTGGAGTAGCTCACTCATTTCCTTACTGTCATCTGTGTAGGACCCATCTTGTTTAAGTAGGGGCCCAATACTGGACGTTGTTCTCGATTTTGATTCGGCATAGGAGAAGAATACTTTGGGTTTCCTTCGATTTCATTTATGGCTTTTAGTTCTTCCCGCGATTCCTGACTCCTATAAGATTCCTTTAGCTTAAGTTCGATGTTTGCTATTTCTCTGACCAGTGTCTCCCTACGCATTTCAGATATATTGGCCTCTTTTAGCCGCTCTGTTATTCTTTTCCGTCTCCTGTAAAGGGAGCGCCTGTGCGCCTGTATCTTTCTATTTTACATCTACTCCTCCATTTTCTTAAAGGAATAAGCCTTGTGCATACATCGAGTGCCACCGAGTTAATCTGTTCTAGGCATAAGTTTGGGTCTGTGTTGCTTAGTATATCTTCCCAGCTTATATCGGTTAGGACTTGGTTTACTTGGTCCCACTTTATGTTTTTATTATTGAAGTTGAATTTGGTGAAGGCTCCCTCGTGACTAGTCTCATTTTGTCGGTCTGGGGCTCCGTGCATTCATGTCTGAACCTCAATTATGTTGTGATCTGAGTATATTGTTTTTGATATGGTGACATTTCTTATCAGATCATCAGATCATCATTGTTAGTGAAGATGAGGTCTAGTGTATTCTCCAGTCTAGTAGGCTCTATTATTTGCTGGTTTAAGTTGAATTTTGTGCAGAGATTTAAAAGCTCGTGTGTGTGTGAGTTCTGGTCAGAGCTGCCTCCTGGTGTTATTACTGCAACAATATTATTTGCTATATTCCTCCATTTTAGGTGCCTTAAGTTGAAATCCCCCAGGAGCAAGATGGGGGCAGGAGCTGGAAGATTTTCCAGACAGTGGTCAATTTTTAGCAGCTGTTCCTGGAATTGCTGGGACGTTGCATCCGGACCACTAGTGTTGTCCAGACCATTCAGGATCACTAGTGTTGTCCAGACCACTCAGGACCACTAGTGTTGTCCAGACCACTCAGGACCACTAGTGTTGTCCAGACCACTCAGGACCACTAGTGTTGTCCAGACCACTCAGGACCACTAGTGTTGTCCAGACCAATCAGGGCCACTAGTGTTGTCCAGACCACTCAGGACCACTAGTGTTGTCCAGACCACTCAGGATCACTAGTGTTGTCCAGACCACTCAGGACCACTAGTGTTGTCCAGACCACTCAGGACCACTAGTGTAGTCCAGACCACTCAGAGCCACTAGTGTTGTCCAGACCACTCAGGGCCACTAGTGTTGTCCAGACCACTCAGGACCACTAGTGTTGTCCAGACCACTCAAGACCACTAGTGTTGTCCAGACCACTCAGAATCACCAGTGTCATCCAGACCACTCAGAACCACTAGTGTTGTCCAGACCACTCAAGACCACTAGTGTTGTCCAGACCACTCAGAACCACTAGTGTCATCCAGACCACTCAGGACCACTAGTGTTGTCCAGGCCACTCAGGACCACTAGTGTTGTCCAGACCACTCAGGACCACTAGAGTGGTCCAGACCACTCAGGACCACTAGTGTCGTCCAGACCACTCAGGACCACTAGTGCTATCCAGACCACTCAGGACCACTAGTGTTGTCCAGACCACTCAGAACCACTAGTGTTGTCCAGACCACTCAGGAGCACTAGTGTCGTCCAGACCGCTCAGGACCACTAGTGTTGTCCAGACCACTCAGGACCACTAGTGTTCTCCAGGCCACTCAGGACCACTAGTGTTGTCCAGACCACTCAGGACCACTAGTGTTCTCCAGACCACTCAGGACCACTAGTGTTGTCCAGACCACTCAGGACCACTAGCGTGGTCCAGACCACTCAGGACCACTAGTGTTGTCCAGACCACTCAGGACCACTAGTGTTGTCCAGACCACTCAGAACCACTAGTGTTGTCCAGACCACTCAGGACCACTAGTGTCGTCCAGACCGCTCAGGACCACTAGTGTTGTCCAGACCACTCAGGACTACTAGTGTTCTCCAGGCCACTCAGGACCACTAGTGTTGTCCAGGCCACTCAGGACCACTAGTGTTGTCCAGACCACTCAGGACCACTAGAGTGGTCCAGACCACTCAGGACCACTAGTGTCGTCCAGACCACTCAGGACCACTAGTGCTATCCAGACCACTCAGGACCACTAGTGTTGTCCAGACCACTCAGAACCATTAGTGTTGTCCAGACCACTCAGGAGCACTAGTGTCGTCCAGACCGCTCAGGACCACTAGTGTTGTCCAGACCACTCAGGACCACTAGTGTTCTCCAGGCCACTCAGGACCACTAGTGTTGTCCAGACCACTCAGGACCACTAGTGTTGTCCAAACCACTCAGGACCACTAGTGTTGTCCAGACCACTCAGGACCACTAGCGTGGTCCAGACCACTCAGGACCACTAGTGTTGTCCAGACCACTCAGGACCACTAGTGTTGTCCAGACCACTCAGAACCACTAGTGTTGTCCAGACCACTCAGGACCACTAGTGTCGTCCAGACCGCTCAGGACCACTAGTGTTGTCCAGACCACTCAGGACTACTAGTGTTCTCCAGGCCACTCAGGACCACTAGTGTTGTCCAGACCACTCAGGACCACTAGTGTTGTCCAGACCACTCAGGACCACTAGTGTTGTCCAGACCACTCAGGACCACTAGCGTGGTCCAGACCACTCAGGACCACTAGTGTTGTCCAGATCACTCAGGACCACTAGTGTTGTGCAGACCACTCAGGACCACTAGTGTTGTCCAGACCACTCAGGACCACTAGTGTTGCCCAGATCACTCAGGACCACTAGTGTTGTCCAGACTACCCAGGACCACTAGTGTTGTCAAGACCACTCAGGGCCACTAGTGTTGTCCAGATCACTCAGGACCACTAGTGTTGTCCAGACCACTCAGGACCACTAGTGTTGTCCAGACCACTCAGGACCTCTAGTGTTGTCCAGACCACTCAGGACCACTAGTGTTGTCCAGACCACTCAGGACCACTAGTGTTGTCCAGACCACTCAGGACTACTAGCGTGGTCCAGACCACTCAGGACCACTAGTGTTGTCCAGACCACTCAGGACCACTAGTGTTGTCCAGACCACTCAGGACCACTAGTGTTGTCCAGATCACTCAGGACAACTAGTGTTGTCCAGACCACTCAGGACCACTATTGTTGTCCAGACCACTCAGGACCACTAGTGTTGTCCAGGCCACTCAGGACCACTAGTGTTGTCCAGACCACTCAAGACCACTAGTGTTGTCCAGACCACTCAGGACCATTAGTGTTGTCCAGACCACTCAAGACCACTAGTGTTCACCAGACCACTCATGACCACTAGTGTTGTCCAGACCACTCAGGACCACTAGCGTGGTCCAGACCACTCAGGACCACTAGCGTGGTCCAGACCACTCAGGACCACTTAAAAACATTTTTTCCTAATACAAGACTTAAGAAGTATTCCATTGACAACATCACAAGCTTGGGATGGGAGGGATGGGATGGAGCAGAGACAGGGATGGAGCAGAGACAGGGATGGGAGGGATGGGATGGAGCAGAGACAGGGATGGAGCAGAGACAGGGATGGGAGGGATGGGATGGAGCAGAGACAGGGATGGAGCAGAGACAGGGATGGGAGGGATGGGATGGAGCAGAGACAGGGATGGGGCAGATACAGGGATGGGAGGGATGGGAGCTCTTGCTTGGGATGATCATAGGCAGGTATGATACGTATGACTGGGAGGCTGGGCAGGCAAGTATTCCTGGGAGGCTGGGCAGGCAAGTATACCTGGGAGGCTGGGCAGGCAAGTATACCTGGGAGGCTGGGCAGGCAAGTATACCTGAGAGGCTGGGCAGGCAGGTATGACTGGGAGGCTGGGCAGGCAAGTATACCTGGGAGTCTGGGCAGGCAAGTATACCTGGGAGGCTGGGCAGGCAAGTATACCTGGGAGGCTGGGCAGGCAAGTATACCTGGGAGGCTGGGCAGGCAGGTATGACTGGGAGGCTGGGCAGGCAAGTATATCTGGGAGACTGGGCAGGCAGGTATGACTGGGAGGCTGGGCAGGCAAGTATACCTGGGAGGCTGGGCAGGCAAGTATACCTGGGAGGCTGGGCAGGCAGGTATGACTGGGAGGCTGGGCAGGCAAGTATACCTGGGAGGCTGGGCAGGCAAGTATACCTGGGAGGCTGGGCAGGCAGGTATACCTGGGAGGCTGGGCAGGCAAGTATACCTGGGAGGCTGGGCAGGCAGGTATACCTGGGAGGCTGGGCAGGCAGGTATTAGGTAACCTTAACAAAGGTGGATGCTCACTCATTTCTTCTGAGGAACCAATTACAAATATCTCAGAAGGTCTTAGAATTTAGCACACGTAATATAGAAGAAACATCAAGGCTGACTGATCCTTCGTCTACGTGGGATATCAACCAATGATTGACTTACATAAATAATCTTTGTTCCAAGGTTTTTACAAAGGTGTTTATCTTGGAGCTACACACTTGTGTCGTCTCAGCCTCACAGTGTTCAGTATTCACAAGCTACACACACACACACACACACACACACACACACACACACACACACACACATCAAAACACTTTATACATTTAAGGTTCATTAAAAATTCCACCTTTGTTTATATACTTTTTTTGGTATCATCCACCATGTATATAGAAACTTCCGGCACCATGACTGTTATACAAACAATCTTTATGTAAATCTGTGCCGTGAGAGCTGTGTAAGAGTGAGGGAACGACACTCGCTCTTGGCACACTTACATTAACACTGGTAAGAAATAAGAACCATTTTTAACTGTTTAAAAAATCTACATCTTAAACAAAATTGTTTAGATAGTTGACTTTATAACATCGCTTACAGTCTCATAGAAAAAAAAACGTTTGGGGGTTAAACTATCTGTATACAAAACATCTATTTTACACCCAGACACTCACACACATAGGGAAGAAGTTACAAACTGTTCGACCCCCTGGTTGATCTCTCTTCCAATACCAACTCTCATCTCTTGCTCAGCACAGAGATTCACCGCAGTCTCAACTTTGGGGAAAAAAGCCCCTTGTTACAGCCCCTTACACTTTGAGACCTGGAGGCAAACGGCCTTATTCACTGACACATTAGAGTTGAAAATGGCACTCTCTGTCACAGGTAATGGGAGAAATGAATTTGCTAATACGAGGAGCATAGTAATAGCAACCTCCCCTCTCTTCTAAAATTCATACGATGTCTATAAGAACTGTGAATATATCACCATTTTTACCCCCCTTACAGTGAATAACTAGAGGATCCAAGTTTGCGCAATCTACCAGGGAAGGTTACTAGTACTACTCCACTAGTCAGACAATATCCCTGGTAGCTAAATACATCACTAAATCGTAGGACACTTTAGGGAATCCCAACATGGCATCTTTGTGCGTCATAAGATAAAAATCGTGAACTGGATTGGCTGCCCGTCTGTTTACATGGAGTCATCGCTTGATTGCTGTGTCAGGTGTTAAGCCAATCACCTGCTTAACATCTGCTTAACACCTGCTTAACACCTGCTTAACACCTGCACACTACAAGTCAAGAATACTTTAATCCCTAATATAGGGGTGAAAGTAGCCTCTCAGTGTATATACACTGATTGATAAACACCATTCAGAGTATACACACTGAGTAACACACAGCCATACACACCGAGCGACACACACTTCTCAGTGTATGGCTGACGAAATCATTCCTAAATAACTCTAAAAATACGTTAACAAGTCATGTAACTAACCTTCCTAAAACATCTCAGACAAAACAACCACTTGTACTGACACTCTGAATTATTTAATTTGTTAGTGAGACAAATCATTACATTCGTATCTACATATTTCACAGTACCCTGTATTAAAGAAACTCCGAGACAATATGGGTTTTTAGCATAGTAAACTGGCTCCGCCAGTACCTGGAAAAAAGTACTCAACTGAGAGATCCTAGACAGGCAGCCAATGTTGTCACAGAAAGGTCAGAGCAGTTCATGTAGTGAGACTTAGTAGTGGAAGTCTATATTTTGACTTGACAGGCACTGGCCCGGTGCCTACAGCCTATACTAATCCACGTTGGGCCGGGCAATGCTACACACACATCTTGGAGATGTTGGGGGGGGGGAATTTTTTTTATAAATTACTGTAGCTGACAGATCTCTGAAAATCAGCTTATTTGAGAATCTATAAACAGGTTTTCCTTAGGTCCCGTTAGTTCCGACCGAAGGAACAGAGAAGCCAGGTTCTAAATGATTATATTTAAGGGAAAGAGCTAGGCCTATAGAGATCAAGGAGAGCCTGGGGAATGGAGGGGGGGGGGATAATCAGGTGTGATTCGAGGAAATTTAGGGCAGCTCCGTCTTCCTACAATCAAAAACCCTTTACTAGGCATCAAGGAAGACCCCCTTTGAGGGGGCAGTTACTGGCGGCCCTACGTACAGACCTTTGAGCTGCCGAGGTTTATCAGGGTCACACAGGTTCTGATGCCCCTGACATAAAGGGCCCCTGATATCAAGGGCCCCTGATACAAAGGGCCCTATCAAATCCTTTAGAGCCCAGGCCGAGGTCCTTTAAAGAAAGTTACTTAGCCACGAAGGAACCCAGTTACAACAGTTGCTCTCAGTCTTCCATACTACAACATCAGTGAATGGTAAGGAAGATAATGCTTAAAAACACTATGTTTTTATTTCAGATACTGTATTTCCAAACACTGTTTTGTTCCCCGGTGACTAAAGGTTTCACTACAAACAATAGGGCTTATTCTATGATTCATCCACATGAAGTGAATCAAGGTCTTCACATCGGTGAAGTCTCGTCCAGTGTCAGTCTCTCAACACCAACTGCCCTGAGTTTACTAACATTTATTTACCATAGGGAGGAAGGGTTAAGGGAGATAAACACCATATCTCTACTGGGTACAAAATTCATATAAGATAAATAGAATATATATATGTATATATATATATATATATATATATATATATATATATATATATATATATATATATATATATATATGTATATATATATATGGGTCATACCTTCTTAGTTTCATTAAAGAATGGATGTTTGTAGAAATTTCTGCATGAGTGACTGTTACGGTTCAAGAATGCTTCATTTATTTATCTGAATATTTTTAACGATGGAAAATTAGCTTGTGTATTGTGATGCCTGAGTGTCTCAGTGTGTCATAGAGAATTACTTGCTGGGAGATTACTGGAGGCTGACGAGACCTATGTCCATAATGGCTAGTTTGTGACTCAGGATACGAACATTACAGGAACTGACTGGAGTTTAATTGCGGTATAACACGATCTGATTGTCAAGACGTGAAGCAGTGAACATATTGAGTCATCATTTGCAACACAACAAGAGAATTCAACTCTATCTCTCTCACTCTTACTTAATTCTCTTATAGTTTCTGTTTTTTCTTCGCAGTTTTAGTTTCAACTCCTCTTCAGAATAAGTGAAAGGGATCGGAGCAGACAAGAGGAGGTTCAGAAACTAAGAAGAAATGACTTCCTCTACAAGATACCTTTATAGTTTTGGAAGAATCGGATATCGATGATTGTGTACACAAAGGCGAATTTTTGACTCTAACAAACGTTATCCTTAAAAATAAAACGGGGAAAATAAAACAGATATCAGAATGTGATGAGAGATGATAACAAATGGTGAGTGAATATATATGGTGAGAATGAGTTGATGATAGTGTAGAGCAAACATTGTGAATGTATACTTACTCTCTCTTTAATAACACATATGGCTTATTGTATGGCACATGATGTGTTGAGCAAGTGTTGGAGTGACACGCCACCTGCTGTGAGTCAGCAGGTGGTGTAGTGACACATGCACCACTTTCTGACACACAGCAGGTGGTGTAGTGACACCTGCACCACTTTCTGACACACAGCAGGTGGTGTAGTGACACCTGCACCACTTTCTGACACACAGCAGGTGGTGTAGTAACACCTGCACCACCTGCTGACACACATCAGGTGGCGTAGTAACACCTGCACCACCTGCTGACACACATCAGGTGGCGTAGTAACACCTGCACCACCTGCTGACACACATCAGGTGGCGTAGTAACACCTGCACCACCTGCTGACACACATCAGGTGGCGTAGTAACACCCGCACCACCTGCTGACACACATCAGGTGGCGTAG